>NW_022321186.1:0-4798 GCF_002776525.5 Piliocolobus tephrosceles | reverse complement strand
ATTTTTTGTACAGATGAGGTTTCACCATGTTGCCCAGGCTGGTCTCGGACCGCTGAGCTCAATTGATCCTCCCGCCTCGGCCTCCTAAGCTGCTGAGGTTAATGGTGTGAGCCACCGTGCCCCAGCCTTACTTGTGTGTTTCTGCTCACATTTTATTGAGGAACTTTTACATCCTAGCCTGTGGCCTATCCTGGAGGATGTTTGTGTTTGTGACAAGGTATATTCTTCAACATTTTAGATTCCATTTTGAATGCTCCCATTGGGACTATGTGTCCCTGTCCTGGAACTCAAGTGAACACTTGGCTCAATGTCCATTTCTGTTCTTATGAATCCAGGCCAATTATCTTGATTAAAAGTAAGTTATGTGGGCCAGGCGCGGTGGCTCAAGCCTGTAATCCCAGCACTTTGGGAGGCCGAGACGGGCGGATCACGAGGTCAGGAGATCGAGACCATCCTGGCTAACACGGTGAAACCCCGTCTCTACTAAAAAAATACAAAAAAACTAGCCGGGCGAGGTGGCGGGCGCCTGTAGTCCCAGCTACTCGGGAGGCTGAGGCAGGAGAATGGCATAAACCCGGGAGGCAGAGCTTGCAGTGAGCTGAGATCCAGCCACTGCACTCCAGCCCGGGCGACAGAGCAAGACTCCGTCTCAAAATAAATAAATAAATAAATAAATAAGTTATGTGGGTTGGGCGCAGGGGCTCACGCCTATAATCCCAGCACTCTGGGAGGCCGAGGTGATCAGACCACTTGAAGTCAGGAGTTCAAGACCAGATTAACCTGCATGGTGAAACCATGTCTCTACTAAAACTACAAAAATTAGACCAGGCGTGTGGCTCACAGCTGTAATCCCAGCACTTTGGGAGACCAAGCTGGGAGGATCACAAAATCAGGAGTTCGAGCCAATCCTGACCAACACGGTGAACCCATCTCTACTAAAAATACAAAAATTAGCTGGGCGTGGTGGCGCCCACCAGTAATCTCAGCTACTTGGGAGGCTAAGGCAGGAGAATTGCTTGAACCCAGGAAGCAGAGGTTGCAGTGAGTTGAGATCACGCCACTGCACTCCAGCCTGGGTGACAGAGCGAGACTTCATCTCAAAAAATAAAAAGGTAGGCCGGGCGCAGTGGCTCAAGCCTGTAATCCCAGCACTTTGGGAGGCCGAGACGGGCGGATCACGAGGTCAGGAGTTCGAGACCATCCTGGCTAACACGGTGAAACCCCGTCTCTACTAAAAAAATACAAAAACCTAGCCGGGCGAGGTGGCTGGTGCCTGTAGTCCCAGCTACTTGGGAGGCTGAGGCAGGAGAATGGCGTAAACCCGGGAGGCGGAGCTTGCAGTGAGCTGAGATCCGGCCACTGCACTCCATCCTGGGCGACAGAGCCAGACTCCCTCTCAAAAAAATAAAAATAAAAAAAATAAAAAGGTATGTATAGTAGTCATTGCTTTTTCTCTTTGGAGACAAAACTCAGGAGGATTGCCCCATGATGAACAAGGCTAACCTGCTGAGCCTTTGAAGCAAAGAACTGGAGATGGTCCTTTCAGAGGGTTATGTTCTGGATTCCAGAAAACACGCAAACAGGGCCAGTAAATGCATCTTTATTTTTGTGTCCATTTTAACCTGGTGTAGGGAAATTTCATCAAAAAATCCAGATTGCTAGAGCAAGAAGATCTCATGCTGTGACTCTCTGGAGGGAAGCGCTTTCTGTTGTCCGAAAGAAAACAAAGCGCTTCTCTTTAGAGTGTTTCAGTTTGAGAAAAGCAACACTGAAGATGGTGCTGATCTTGGTAATGCATTTGCAGAGCATGCTTGTCAGACTTGGATGATGGTGGGCTTCTGATTTTTGCTGTTGTTGTTTTTCTAAGTTAAGGTCTCTGTTGCCCAGGCTGGAGTGGGGTGGCACTTCCAACCTTGGTCTCCTGGGCTCAAATGGTCCTCTCTTTTGAAATAGAATCTTGCTCTGTGACCCAGGCTGGAGTGCAGTGGTGCAATCTTGGCTCACTGCAACCACCGCCTCCCAGGTTCAAGCAATTCTCCTGCTTTAGCCTCCCGAGTAGCTGGAATTACAGGTACCCACCCCCACTCCCAGCTACTTTTTGTATTGTTATTTTTCTTTTTTAGTAGGGACAGGGCTTCACCATGTTGGCCAAGCTGGTCTCAAACCCCCGACCTCAAGTGCGCCACTCGCCTCAGCCTTCCAAAGTGCTGAGAATACAGGCGTGAGCCACCACGCGGCCATCACCACCTTTTACTTTAGAGAAATTATCTGGCACTGGGATAGAACCTCACGTGGGGTCAGGTGGAGTTGAAGGGACCTCAGTGCCCCCTGCAGATGGGATGTTCACGGCTCAGCAGGAGCACGGAGGTGGAGTGTGTGGGGCTTCAGTGTTTATTGGGGAAATGAAACTGAAGTCTTGGGTGCATGACCAGGAGATAAATGCATGAGACGGAGGTCTCACTATGCTGCCCAGGCTAAAGTGGGCTTAGATCCTCCTGCCTCTGCCCCTCCCCAGTCCTTGGTAGATGGGACTACACGTGAATATTAACCCATGCACAGGCAAGAAGAAAGTAAGGACCATTCTCATTAAACATGTATTTTAGATAAACGATGTATTTGAGATGTACTTCAACAACAAATGATTTGCTGGTTAGTTGCGGACAACTTTTTTTCCCCCTAACTTTAAATATGGGACTAGTCCAGATACGGTGGCTCACGCCTGTCATTCTAGCACTTCGGGAGGCTGAGACAGGAGGATCACCTGAGGTCAGTCATTCGAGACCAGCCTAACCAACATGGTGAAAGCTTGTCTGTACTAAAAATAAAAAAATTAGTGAGACATGGTCTTGATGCACGCCTATAATCCCAGCTACTCGGGTGGATGAGGCAGGAGAATTGCTTGAGGCTGGGAGGCTGAGCTTTCAGTGAGCTGAGATCGAGCCTCTGCACTGCAGCCTGGGCGACAGAGTGAGACTTAGTCTCTAAAAAAGTAAAAAATCAGCGGGGTGTGGTGGCACACACTTGTAAAGCACTTTGGGAGGCCGAGACGGGAGGATCACCTGAGGTCATGTTCAAGACCAACAGGGTCAAAATGGCAAAACCTCGTCTCTACTAAAAATACAAAAATTAGCTGGGTGCGATGGTACACATCTGTAATTCCAGCTACGCGGAGGCTGAGGCAGGAGAATCGCTTGAACCCAGGAGGAGGAGATTTCAGTGAGCTGAAATGACACCATTGCATTCCAGCCTGAGCCACAGAGCAAGATTCCATCTGAAAAATAAAATAAATAATAAAAATGAAATTAAATAGATAAAAATAAATAGATAAATACGAGACCATCATGAATTTGGATGTCACCTTGGTGCAGGGGCCAGGTCCTCTGTCATTCCAATTTTCTTTCTTTTTTTTTTTGAAAAGGAGTTTCACTCTTATTGCCCAGGCTGGAGTGCAATGGCACGATCTTGGCTCAACACAACCTCCGCCTCCCAGGTTCAAGCGATTCTCCCGCCTTAGCCTCCCTAGTAGCTGGGATTACAGGCGTGCGCCACCATGCCCAGATAATTTTGTATTTTTAGTAGAGACGGGGTTTCACCATGTTGGTCAGGCTGGTCTCGAACTCCCGACTTCAGGTGATCCGCCCGCCTCGGCCTCCCAAAGTGCTGGGATTACAGGCATGAGCCACCGCACCCGGCCCCAATTTTTTTTATGTACCCTGCCAAAGCAAGCACTTACGTGTAGGAGTGATTCTTCCTGAGGGCATACAATGTATGGAACTTTGAGACAGGGTCTCAGAAATATATGATGTATATTTTATCATATATTCTTTATATACAATATATACACACAAAATACTGTTCTAAATACAGAGAATACTCTGATATCACCTTGGGTATTTTGTGCGTGTGTGTGTGTGTGTGTGTGTGTTTTATTTGTTTGGTTGGTTATTTTTGAGACAAGATCTGACTCTATTGCCCAGGCTGGAGTGTAGTGGTGCGATCTCGGCTCACTGCAACCTCCACGTCCCACCTAAGCCTGCTGAGTTAGTGTCTCCAGGCATGCACCACCACACCTGGCTCGCTTTTGTATTTTTTGTACACATGGGGTTACACCATGTTGCCGGGGCTGGTCTCGAACTCCTGAGCTCAGGTGATTCTCCCGTCTTGGCCTCCTAAAGTGCTAGGATTAGAGGTGTGAGCCACCATGCCCCACCGGTACTTGTGTATTTAGGTTCAAATTTTGACGGGTTTTTATGACCAAGACTGTGGTCTATCCTGGTGAATGTGTGTGTGACAATGTATAGTCTTGAACATTGTAAACTCGATTTTGGGTGCTCCCCTCGGGACTGTGGGTCCCTGTCCTGGAACTCAAGTGAACACTTGGCTCCCCATCCATTGCTGTTCTCTAGAAATCCTGCCCAATTCTCTTGGTTAAACATAAGGTATGTGTAGTGGGCATTGCTTTTTCTTTCCAGAGACAAAACTCAGGAGGATTGTCCCTTGATGAACAAGGCTGACTTGCTGAGCCTTTGAAGCAAGGAACTGGAGATGGTCCTTTTAGGGTTTTATATTCTAGATTCCAGAAATCTTGCAAACAGAGCCAATACATGCATCTTTATGTTTTTGTCCATTTTAACCTACTCAAGGAAAATTCCAACAAAAAATCCACGGTGCTGGAGCAAGAAGATCTCAGGCTGTGACCGTCTCGAGGAAAGAAGCACTTTCTGTTGTCTTAAAGAAAAGGAAGTGTTTCTTTCCCGAGGGTTACGGTTTGAGAAAAGCAACGTTGAAGTTGACGCTG
>NW_022321185.1:0-4798 GCF_002776525.5 Piliocolobus tephrosceles | reverse complement strand
CAGCGTCAACTTCAACGTTGCTTTTCTCAAACCGTAACCCTCGGGAAAGAAACACTTCCTTTTCTTTAAGACAACAGAAAGTGCTTCTTTCCTCGAGACGGTCACAGCCTGAGATCTTCTTGCTCCAGCACCGTGGATTTTTTGTTGGAATTTTCCTTGAGTAGGTTAAAATGGACAAAAACATAAAGATGCATGTATTGGCTCTGTTTGCAAGATTTCTGGAATCTAGAATATAAAACCCTAAAAGGACCATCTCCAGTTCCTTGCTTCAAAGGCTCAGCAAGTCAGCCTTGTTCATCAAGGGACAATCCTCCTGAGTTTTGTCTCTGGAAAGAAAAAGCAATGCCCACTACACATACCTTATGTTTAACCAAGAGAATTGGGCAGGATTTCTAGAGAACAGCAATGGATGGGGAGCCAAGTGTTCACTTGAGTTCCAGGACAGGGACCCACAGTCCCGAGGGGAGCACCCAAAATCGAGTTTACAATGTTCAAGACTATACATTGTCACACACACATTCACCAGGATAGACCACAGTCTTGGTCATAAAAACCCGTCAAAATTTGAACCTAAATACACAAGTACCGGTGGGGCATGGTGGCTCACACCTCTAATCCTAGCACTTTAGGAGGCCAAGACGGGAGAATCACCTGAGCTCAGGAGTTCGAGACCAGCCCCGGCAACATGGTGTAACCCCATGTGTACAAAAAATACAAAAGCGAGCCAGGTGTGGTGGTGCATGCCTGGAGACACTAACTCAGCAGGCTTAGGTGGGACGTGGAGGTTGCAGTGAGCCGAGATCGCACCACTACACTCCAGCCTGGGCAATAGAGTCAGATCTTGTCTCAAAAATAACCAACCAAACAAATAAAACACACACACACACACACACACACGCACAAAATACCCAAGGTGATATCAGAGTATTCTCTGTATTTAGAACAGTATTTTGTGTGTATATATTGTATATAAAGAATATATGATAAAATATACATCATATATTTCTGAGACCCTGTCTCAAAGTTCCATACATTGTATGCCCTCAGGAAGAATCACTCCTACACGTAAGTGCTTGCTTTGGCAGGGTACATAAAAAAAATTGGGGCCGGGTGCGGTGGCTCATGCCTGTAATCCCAGCACTTTGGGAGGCCGAGGCGGGCGGATCACCTGAAGTCGGGAGTTCGAGACCAGCCTGACCAACATGGTGAAACCCCGTCTCTACTAAAAATACAAAATTATCTGGGCATGGTGGCGCACGCCTGTAATCCCAGCTACTAGGGAGGCTAAGGCGGGAGAATCGCTTGAACCTGGGAGGCGGAGGTTGTGTTGAGCCAAGATCGTGCCATTGCACTCCAGCCTGGGCAATAAGAGTGAAACTCCTTTTCAAAAAAAAAAAGAAAGAAAATTGGAATGACAGAGGACCTGGCCCCTGCACCAAGGTGACATCCAAATTCATGATGGTCTCGTATTTATCTATTTATTTTTATCTATTTAATTTCATTTTTATTATTTATTTTATTTTTCAGATGGAATCTTGCTCTGTGGCTCAGGCTGGAATGCAATGGTGTCATTTCAGCTCACTGAAATCTCCTCCTCCTGGGTTCAAGCGATTCTCCTGCCTCAGCCTCCGCGTAGCTGGAATTACAGATGTGTACCATCGCACCCAGCTAATTTTTGTATTTTTAGTAGAGACGAGGTTTTGCCATTTTGACCCTGTTGGTCTTGAACATGACCTCAGGTGATCCTCCCGTCTCGGCCTCCCAAAGTGCTTTACAAGTGTGTGCCACCACACCCCGCTGATTTTTTACTTTTTTAGAGACTAAGTCTCACTCTGTCGCCCAGGCTGCAGTGCAGAGGCTCGATCTCAGCTCACTGAAAGCTCAGCCTCCCAGCCTCAAGCAATTCTCCTGCCTCATCCACCCGAGTAGCTGGGATTATAGGCGTGCATCAAGACCATGTCTCACTAATTTTTTTATTTTTAGTACAGACAAGCTTTCACCATGTTGGTTAGGCTGGTCTCGAATGACTGACCTCAGGTGATCCTCCTGTCTCAGCCTCCCGAAGTGCTAGAATGACAGGCGTGAGCCACCGTATCTGGACTAGTCCCATATTTAAAGTTAGGGGGAAAAAAAGTTGTCCGCAACTAACCAGCAAATCATTTGTTGTTGAAGTACATCTCAAATACATCGTTTATCTAAAATACATGTTTAATGAGAATGGTCCTTACTTTCTTCTTGCCTGTGCATGGGTTAATATTCACGTGTAGTCCCATCTACCAAGGACTGGGGAGGGGCAGAGGCAGGAGGATCTAAGCCCACTTTAGCCTGGGCAGCATAGTGAGACCTCCGTCTCATGCATTTATCTCCTGGTCATGCACCCAAGACTTCAGTTTCATTTCCCCAATAAACACTGAAGCCCCACACACTCCACCTCCGTGCTCCTGCTGAGCCGTGAACATCCCATCTGCAGGGGGCACTGAGGTCCCTTCAACTCCACCTGACCCCACGTGAGGTTCTATCCCAGTGCCAGATAATTTCTCTAAAGTAAAAGGTGGTGATGGCCGCGTGGTGGCTCACGCCTGTATTCTCAGCACTTTGGAAGGCTGAGGCGAGTGGCGCACTTGAGGTCGGGGGTTTGAGACCAGCTTGGCCAACATGGTGAAGCCCTGTCCCTACTAAAAAAGAAAAATAACAATACAAAAAGTAGCTGGGAGTGGGGGTGGGTACCTGTAATTCCAGCTACTCGGGAGGCTAAAGCAGGAGAATTGCTTGAACCTGGGAGGCGGTGGTTGCAGTGAGCCAAGATTGCACCACTGCACTCCAGCCTGGGTCACAGAGCAAGATTCTATTTCAAAAGAGAGGACCATTTGAGCCCAGGAGACCAAGGTTGGAAGTGCCACCCCACTCCAGCCTGGGCAACAGAGACCTTAACTTAGAAAAACAACAACAGCAAAAATCAGAAGCCCACCATCATCCAAGTCTGACAAGCATGCTCTGCAAATGCATTACCAAGATCAGCACCATCTTCAGTGTTGCTTTTCTCAAACTGAAACACTCTAAAGAGAAGCGCTTTGTTTTCTTTCGGACAACAGAAAGCGCTTCCCTCCAGAGAGTCACAGCATGAGATCTTCTTGCTCTAGCAATCTGGATTTTTTGATGAAATTTCCCTACACCAGGTTAAAATGGACACAAAAATAAAGATGCATTTACTGGCCCTGTTTGCGTGTTTTCTGGAATCCAGAACATAACCCTCTGAAAGGACCATCTCCAGTTCTTTGCTTCAAAGGCTCAGCAGGTTAGCCTTGTTCATCATGGGGCAATCCTCCTGAGTTTTGTCTCCAAAGAGAAAAAGCAATGACTACTATACATACCTTTTTATTTTTTTTATTTTTATTTTTTTGAGAGGGAGTCTGGCTCTGTCGCCCAGGATGGAGTGCAGTGGCCGGATCTCAGCTCACTGCAAGCTCCGCCTCCCGGGTTTACGCCATTCTCCTGCCTCAGCCTCCCAAGTAGCTGGGACTACAGGCACCAGCCACCTCGCCCGGCTAGGTTTTTGTATTTTTTTAGTAGAGACGGGGTTTCACCGTGTTAGCCAGGATGGTCTCGAACTCCTGACCTCGTGATCCGCCCGTCTCGGCCTCCCAAAGTGCTGGGATTACAGGCTTGAGCCACTGCGCCCGGCCTACCTTTTTATTTTTTGAGATGAAGTCTCGCTCTGTCACCCAGGCTGGAGTGCAGTGGCGTGATCTCAACTCACTGCAACCTCTGCTTCCTGGGTTCAAGCAATTCTCCTGCCTTAGCCTCCCAAGTAGCTGAGATTACTGGTGGGCGCCACCACGCCCAGCTAATTTTTGTATTTTTAGTAGAGATGGGTTCACCGTGTTGGTCAGGATTGGCTCGAACTCCTGATTTTGTGATCCTCCCAGCTTGGTCTCCCAAAGTGCTGGGATTACAGCTGTGAGCCACACGCCTGGTCTAATTTTTGTAGTTTTAGTAGAGACATGGTTTCACCATGCAGGTTAATCTGGTCTTGAACTCCTGACTTCAAGTGGTCTGATCACCTCGGCCTCCCAGAGTGCTGGGATTATAGGCGTGAGCCCCTGCGCCCAACCCACATAACTTATTTATTTATTTATTTATTTATTTTGAGACGGAGTCTTGCTCTGTCGCCCGGGCTGGAGTGCAGTGGCTGGATCTCAGCTCACTGCAAGCTCTGCCTCCCGGGTTTATGCCATTCTCCTGCCTCAGCCTCCCGAGTAGCTGGGACTACAGGCGCCCGCCACCTCGCCCGGCTAGTTTTTTTGTATTTTTTTAGTAGAGACGGGGTTTCACCGTGTTAGCCAGGATGGTCTCGATCTCCTGACCTCGTGATCCGCCCGTCTCGGCCTCCCAAAGTGCTGGGATTACAGGCTTGAGCCACCGCGCCTGGCCCACATAACTTACTTTTAATCAAGATAATTGGCCTGGATTCATAAGAACAGAAATGGACATTGAGCCAAGTGTTCACTTGAGTTCCAGGACAGGGACACATAGTCCCAATGGGAGCATTCAAAATGGAATCTAAAATGTTGAAGAATATACCTTGTCACAAACACAAACATCCTCCAGGATAGGCCACAGGCTAGGATGTAAAAGTTCCTCAATAAAATGTGAGCAGAAACACACAAGTAAGGCTGGGGCACGGTGGCTCACACCATTAACCTCAGCAGCTTAGGAGGCCGAGGCGGGAGGATCAATTGAGCTCAGCGGTCCGAGACCAGCCTGGGCAACATGGTGAAACCTCATCTGTACAAAAAAT
>NW_022321184.1:0-3621 GCF_002776525.5 Piliocolobus tephrosceles | reverse complement strand
TATCTCTCCTATTTGTGTGCAAAAGGAGAAGAGATATGGCTCTGTTCCGTCCGGCTCACCGGCGGCCAGTTCAAGGTTACCTCCCTTGTTTCCTGAACACCGTTGTTATCTTGTTCTCTTTTAAGATGCCCAGATTTCATATTGTTCAAACACACATGCTCTACAAACAATTTGTGCAGTTAAGGCAATCATCACAGGGTCCTGAGGTGACATATATCCTCCTCATCTTACAAAGAAGATGATGGGATTAAGAGATTAAAGAGAGACATAAGAAACTACAAAAGTACAAATTTTGGAGAACTAATAAAATGTCCATGGAATCTTTATATTTTATGTTTTTCTGCTGTGGCTCCATCCAGTCCCTCCATCCAAGGTCTCTGTCTCTGACTTCCCGCAACATTCTCTCTCCCTTTTCCTCTATATAACTGTGCCATGGCAATGAAGGCTTGTTCGTTCTCTCGATTTTGGCATAGGATTCTTTGGTCCAGCACACTAAAACTGCATCAGCAAAGACCCTTTCTCCAAATAAAGTCACATTCTCAGGTTCTAGGGGTCTTCTGAGAATGGCATCATTCAAACTCCTTCAGTCCACCCTCTGGCCCCCCAAAATTCACACTTGTCCCACATAAAAAATACACTCATACCACTCATATCCTCCAAAGTCCCAACTCATTACATCTCGAAAGTCCCAATCTCTTTTGCCAATTGTCAACCAAGCTTACTGGCTGAACACAGGAGTGCAATGCAACTCCTGCCACAGGGCTGTAGCTGTGACTGCAAAGTCTTGTAAATAGTTTACCTGTGGTTTGAGTGACATTCTGCTTACCAAGTGATAACTAAATCTACTGATGGGATTGAGAGTAGGTACTTCTACCAACCAATTTTGGAGAGCAGGCATTAGACATCCTGGTGCTCTCCCTAGGCAAATAGGAGGATAACGATACTCAATGGAAATATTTATCATCATTCTTTCTTCCTCCGGTTTGGCAGGGCAACGATCATCTGTGGGACCAGGTACCCACACACTATTATTAACATATATTTCAATAGGATTATCCATCCATGTGACTGCCCGAATTAAGGGCGGGAAAGGCACATAAGCCCAGTAGGTATAATTAGCTGCAGCTGCTCCTGCAGGCATGGGGAGACTTACCACCGTTAATACAACCATTAAAGCTGCAAGCAGCATTTTTCTGAGGTTTGTGTCACCTTTGTGCTAGCTAGGCTTTTTCTAGCTAACAATGTCAGCTTCTTTAACTGTGCCCAGGTCGGCAGCTCTGCCTTCTTGGTGCGTGGTGACTTTATCTGTTTTTCTCATATCACCACTTGATTTATCCTGCAAGTCAATGGTGCTCGATTGCGGTGTTTCCGTCTCCGTGGAGGCGCTTTTCTTTGCATCTCCGATGGGTTCATTGTAGAACTTCACATGTCTAGTGGGTATCCAAATAGGAAGCTGATTTTCTCCTGGTGAAACACAAGCAAAACCTCTTCCCCAGGTTATCACCTTCCCTATTTCCCATGTCTTATTTTTGTTGTCTTTCCACTAAATCAGTTTTCCTTTATGTGGGCTGTTCTTTTTACCAGTAAGATGTTGTTCTGCAGAAGTAGTAGTCTGATTTCTATAAATGTTTAAAAAATTTAAAGTATAGAGTGCTAGATTAAGCTGCATCTGAGGAGAGATACACTCCTTTCCTTACTGTCTCCCCCTTCTTTTTGTTTAACTAACTGATTTAAGAATTTTTAGAAAGCTTTACTACAATAACCTGAATTCCTTTTTCTTACAGTTTGTTGTGACAAATTGAACAGCTGGTTTAACCGATCATCCATGCTTTATTTAATTAGAGCTATCTCAATATTCCTTGTAGCCTATACTGCATATGCAGAATCTGATATAATATGCACAGGTTGATTAAAATCTTTTAACACTGTAATGACTGCAACCAACTCTGCCCTTTGAGCTGATTGATACTGAGTTTTGATTACTCGCTCTTTTAGCCCTGTGTAAGCCGCTTTTCCATCAGTAAATACTGTCAGAGCATGTTCTAAAGGTTTATGTCTGGTAATTTTAGGTAAAATCCAAGTAGTCAATTTTAAAAACTGGAAGATTTTTGTTTTTGGGTAAAGATTATCAATAATTCCCACAAGATCAGCAAGGCCAATTTGCCATGCACCAGAATTGATAGAGGCTTGTTTAACTTGTTCCTTGGTTAAAGGAACAACTATTTTGTCTGGGTCATTACCACACAATTTTATTATTTGTAATCTTGTCTGACCAATTAATGTAGCCATTTGATCCAAGTACAATGTAAAAGTTTTAATTGTACTGTGAGGAAGGAATGACCACTCCACAAGATCAGTATTTTGAAAAATGATGTCTTTTGGAGAACGCGTAGTGGCAAAAATCAAAAGTTGGAATGGGGCTAAAGAATCTATTCTACTTATTTGCGCTGACTGAATTTTTTTTTTTTCTTCCACAAATTTAATTTCTTTTGTTGCCTCTGGGGTTAATATAATATTCTTCTACTATTTAAGTCTGGATTTCCTCTTAGGATAGAGAACAAATTTGACATGGTATAAGTAGGAATGCCTAGAGTTGGCCGAATCCAATTAATATTGCCTAACAATTTCTGAAAATCATTTAATGTTTTTCATGTATCTTTTTGTACAACTGCTGCCAGGACCTTAGTCATTTTTTTTTCTCTGGAGTATCTCTATTATTGTAAACCCGCTGGGCTATCTGTAGGAGGTCCTGAATCTGTTTTTCCTCCAAGTCTTCTAATTTCTGGAGTTACTTTCTAATGTCTGGGGCCGCCTGATTTACAAAAGACATTATAACAGCTGCCTGGCTTCCTGGAGCCTCTGGGTCTATGGGGGTGTACTGTCTAAGTTGTTAGTATACTTTAGCCAAATCAGTGGGCTTGCCAGCAGCTGCCCGGAGACCCGCCATTAGAGTCTGGCGATAAAGGTGTAGCCGTCCCCTACCTTCTGCCGTGTTGCAATCCCTCCTCGGTCTGGTCAGAGGAAAAGTCGCACTGTGGAGTCAGGCGGCTGGGGGGGGCTAATTCGCAAAGTGCGCCCTCGCCTCCGCCCCGCGGGCCCTTCAGAGTTACTTTCATTTTTAGCGGGTTCGGATGCGCCGGCCGCCTCCCATCCGCCCGCTTCTACCTGCGGGGCAGCCCGGGGGGCTGGGACCTGAGGCCCGGTGGGGTACGGAGGGGGTTCTGTGGACAGTGGGTCCCCGCTATCAGGTAAAACAGGATGGGGTTTTTTTTTTTTTTCTTTGGAATCAGTAGTGCCCGGAGTGGCGCCTGGAACAGGTCCTGCAAGGGAAAGTGAGTTGCCGGAACAGGTTCTGCAAGGGAAAGTGAGTTACAGAATATCAACAAGTTATGTCAGTCGCAGGCGCGCTCCAGAAATCTGGGTCAGAATAAATTAGACAAGAATCAGATGAGAGCCAGGGGACGTCTCCCACCGGTCTCTGCTGGCTGTCCTATAGCACGTCCGCCAGGACCTATGCCAGCTTTCAGCTTCAGTTTCAGACCTTGCGAGCTTCAGATTCAGAACGGACGAGCCGCAGACAAACAGACAAACAGAGACGAGCCTCAGATTCAGAACGGACGA
>NW_022321183.1:0-3621 GCF_002776525.5 Piliocolobus tephrosceles | reverse complement strand
TCGTCCGTTCTGAATCTGAGGCTCGTCTCTGTTTGTCTGTTTGTCTGCGGCTCGTCCGTTCTGAATCTGAAGCTCGCAAGGTCTGAAACTGAAGCTGAAAGCTGGCATAGGTCCTGGCGGACGTGCTATAGGACAGCCAGCAGAGACCGGTGGGAGACGTCCCCTGGCTCTCATCTGATTCTTGTCTAATTTATTCTGACCCAGATTTCTGGAGCGCGCCTGCGACTGACATAACTTGTTGATATTCTGTAACTCACTTTCCCTTGCAGAACCTGTTCCGGCAACTCACTTTCCCTTGCAGGACCTGTTCCAGGCGCCACTCCGGGCACTACTGATTCCAAAGAAAAAAAAAAAAAACCCCATCCTGTTTTACCTGATAGCGGGGACCCACTGTCCACAGAACCCCCTCCGTACCCCACCGGGCCTCAGGTCCCAGCCCCCCGGGCTGCCCCGCAGGTAGAAGCGGGCGGATGGGAGGCGGCCGGCGCATCCGAACCCGCTAAAAATGAAAGTAACTCTGAAGGGCCCGCGGGGCGGAGGCGAGGGCGCACTTTGCGAATTAGCCCCCCCCAGCCGCCTGACTCCACAGTGCGACTTTTCCTCTGACCAGACCGAGGAGGGATTGCAACACGGCAGAAGGTAGGGGACGGCTACACCTTTATCGCCAGACTCTAATGGCGGGTCTCCGGGCAGCTGCTGGCAAGCCCACTGATTTGGCTAAAGTATACTAACAACTTAGACAGTACACCCCCATAGACCCAGAGGCTCCAGGAAGCCAGGCAGCTGTTATAATGTCTTTTGTAAATCAGGCGGCCCCAGACATTAGAAAGTAACTCCAGAAATTAGAAGACTTGGAGGAAAAACAGATTCAGGACCTCCTACAGATAGCCCAGCGGGTTTACAATAATAGAGATACTCCAGAGAAAAAAAAATGACTAAGGTCCTGGCAGCAGTTGTACAAAAAGATACATGAAAAACATTAAATGATTTTCAGAAATTGTTAGGCAATATTAATTGGATTCGGCCAACTCTAGGCATTCCTACTTATACCATGTCAAATTTGTTCTCTATCCTAAGAGGAAATCCAGACTTAAATAGTAGAAGAATATTATATTAACCCCAGAGGCAACAAAAGAAATTAAATTTGTGGAAGAAAAAAAAAAAATTCAGTCAGCGCAAATAAGTAGAATAGATTCTTTAGCCCCATTCCAACTTTTGATTTTTGCCACTACGCGTTCTCCAAAAGACATCATTTTTCAAAATACTGATCTTGTGGAGTGGTCATTCCTTCCTCACAGTACAATTAAAACTTTTACATTGTACTTGGATCAAATGGCTACATTAATTGGTCAGACAAGATTACAAATAATAAAATTGTGTGGTAATGACCCAGACAAAATAGTTGTTCCTTTAACCAAGGAACAAGTTAAACAAGCCTCTATCAATTCTGGTGCATGGCAAATTGGCCTTGCTGATCTTGTGGGAATTATTGATAATCTTTACCCAAAAACAAAAATCTTCCAGTTTTTAAAATTGACTACTTGGATTTTACCTAAAATTACCAGACATAAACCTTTAGAACATGCTCTGACAGTATTTACTGATGGAAAAGCGGCTTACACAGGGCTAAAAGAGCGAGTAATCAAAACTCAGTATCAATCAGCTCAAAGGGCAGAGTTGGTTGCAGTCATTACAGTGTTAAAAGATTTTAATCAACCTGTGCATATTATATCAGATTCTGCATATGCAGTATAGGCTACAAGGAATATTGAGATAGCTCTAATTAAATAAAGCATGGATGATCGGTTAAACCAGCTGTTCAATTTGTCACAACAAACTGTAAGAAAAAGGAATTCAGGTTATTGTAGTAAAGCTTTCTAAAAATTCTTAAATCAGTTAGTTAAACAAAAAGAAGGGGGAGACAGTAAGGAAAGGAGTGTATCTCTCCTCAGATGCAGCTTAATCTAGCACTCTATACTTTAAATTTTTTAAACATTTATAGAAATCAGACTACTACTTCTGCAGAACAACATCTTACTGGTAAAAAGAACAGCCCACATAAAGGAAAACTGATTTAGTGGAAAGACAACAAAAATAAGACATGGGAAATAGGGAAGGTGATAACCTGGGGAAGAGGTTTTGCTTGTGTTTCACCAGGAGAAAATCAGCTTCCTATTTGGATACCCACTAGACATGTGAAGTTCTACAATGAACCCATCGGAGATGCAAAGAAAAGCGCCTCCACGGAGACGGAAACACCGCAATCGAGCACCATTGACTTGCAGGATAAATCAAGTGGTGATATGAGAAAAACAGATAAAGTCACCACGCACCAAGAAGGCAGAGCTGCCGACCTGGGCACAGTTAAAGAAGCTGACATTGTTAGCTAGAAAAAGCCTAGCTAGCACAAAGGTGACACAAACCTCAGAAAAATGCTGCTTGCAGCTTTAATGGTTGTATTAACGGTGGTAAGTCTCCCCATGCCTGCAGGAGCAGCTGCAGCTAATTATACCTACTGGGCTTATGTGCCTTTCCCGCCCTTAATTCGGGCAGTCACATGGATGGATAATCCTATTGAAATATATGTTAATAATAGTGTGTGGGTACCTGGTCCCACAGATGATCGTTGCCCTGCCAAACCGGAGGAAGAAAGAATGATGATAAATATTTCCATTGAGTATCGTTATCCTCCTATTTGCCTAGGGAGAGCACCAGGATGTCTAATGCCTGCTCTCCAAAATTGGTTGGTAGAAGTACCTACTCTCAATCCCATCAGTAGATTTAGTTATCACTTGGTAAGCAGAATGTCACTCAAACCACAGGTAAACTATTTACAAGACTTTGCAGTCACAGCTACAGCCCTGTGGCAGGAGTTGCATTGCACTCCTGTGTTCAGCCAGTAAGCTTGGTTGACAATTGGCAAAAGAGATTGGGACTTTCGAGATGTAATGAGTTGGGACTTTGGAGGATATGAGTGGTATGAGTGTATTTTTTATGTGGGACAAGTGTGAATTTTGGGGGGCCAGAGGGTGGACTGAAGGAGTTTGAATGATGCCATTCTCAGAAGACCCCTAGAACCTGAGAATGTGACTTTATTTGGAGAAAGGGTCTTTGCTGATGCAGTTTTAGTGTGCTGGACCAAAGAATCCTATGCCAAAATCGAGAGAACGAACAAGCCTTCATTGCCATGGCACAGTTATATAGAGGAAAAGGGAGAGAGAATGTTGCGGGAAGTCAGAGACAGAGACCTTGGATGGAGGGACTGGATGGAGCCACAGCAGAAAAACATAAAATATAAAGATTCCATGGACATTTTATTAGTTCTCCAAAATTTGTACTTTTGTAGTTTCTTATGTCTCTCTTTAATCTCTTAATCCCATCATCTTCTTTGTAAGATGAGGAGGATATATGTCACCTCAGGACCCTGTGATGATTGCCTTAACTGCACAAATTGTTTGTAGAGCATGTGTGTTTGAACAATATGAAATCTGGGCATCTTAAAAGAGAACAAGATAACAACGGTGTTCAGGAAACAAGGGAGGTAACCTTGAACTGGCCGCCGGTGAGCCGGACGGAACAGAGCCATATCTCTTCTCCTTTTGCACACAAATAGGAGAGATA
>NW_022321182.1:0-2881 GCF_002776525.5 Piliocolobus tephrosceles | reverse complement strand
ATGTTCTTGATTTTTTTCTTATTCTTGTGTGCACATGTTTTTTATGTCTTCAGCATCTGGTCATAATTAGTAATATCCTGGACTTAGCCAGCTGTTTAACACTCTGTGAGAATCTGAAACGTATAACACAGGTAAGAAAAAACAGACTTATTTCCTCTTTTCTACTCATGAGCTTTTTTTATGGAATGAAGGATATATATCTGTGGAACTGAGATAGAAAAAATTACAAACACTTATGTAGGGATCACTGTGCCAGGCACTGTTCAAAAAAAAAAAATATATATATATATATATATATAGAATCTAAAATCTAACTCATAGAAGCAAAAACTAGGATAGTGGTTGCCAGGGTCTGGGGAAAGGGGAGGTTGAGGATGCATTGGTCAAAGGGTATATAAAATTTCAGTTAGAATAAATTCTGGAGATTTATTGTACACTATGGTGACTGTAGTTAATAATAATGTATTCTATATTTGAAATTCATTAAAAGATCAGCTCATAAAAGTTCTCACCACGCACATACACACACAAACACACACACAGACACACTTTTACACAGAAATGAATGACTATGTGAGGTAATACATTGGATATGTCAAATAGGTTTATTGTGGTAATCACAATGCATACATATATCAAAATATCACATTATACATCATAACAATATACTATTTTTATTTGTCAATTATGCCAAATAAAAGCTGTGGGGAAAAAGAATAAATAGCACCAGCTCTTCTTTTCAAGCAAAAGTTTTTCAAAAAAATTTACATATATTTGATTCCTCAACAACCCTATAAGATTTCAGAGGCAAATTTAATCTAGAACTAACAAAACTGAAATGTCAAAATCAGAGACCTATTTTCATAGTCTTAATTTTGTATTCGTTTTCTTAAAAGATACCCTCCAAATTTTTTAAGCTTTAGGCCCTCAACACCCATACGTACCCTTCAGGGGTTACCCTTCAGGGTAAGAAAACCCACAGAGAATTTGAATAACTTGCCTGAGTTCATACAGCTCCTAAAGGTAACAGAGCAGAGATTCAATCCTGGGTGGTTTGAATCCAGAGAACACACTCTTTAACTTCTGTGCTGTGTGGTCTAGGAAAGCTACGAAGGAAAGCCTGCATGTTCATGCCTGGGGCTCTGACGTCATTCTGCTTGAAGTCATTTACCTTATTTTTATGGAGGTAAGAGCTAAATTTGAAAAATTTCTATGTCATTTAAATTTACTACCAATTCAATTTTAATATTAAACATCTATATGATTATTAGTAAAGTGCATGAGCAAATACTACCATTTCTCCATGTTTCAGTTGATAAATCTTTATCATGTTAAATAGTTTTCTGAAAATGATACAAATTATATATCTAGGAAATAGAGAATCTGTGATTTAACTTTCAGTGTCTGACTCCAAAGTTCGTGCACTTAATTGCTACTCAATATGGCCTAAATTTAAGATCTCAGAATTTGATTTGCTATTAATGTTTTTATTTTACATTTACTTGCCTTTTATTGAAAATATTAGAAACCACATATATTTTTTAATTGTTGTAGCAACCTTTTAAGGTAGTTGTGACTATCCTTCTTTCAGGAGAGTTAGTTGAGATCTAGAGGAGTTCAGTAACTTTGTTTTTCCAGAACTAATAAGTGAGTCTTGTAAGTCAGTCTTGATTCACAAAGAAACTTAAATCTGAAGTCTAGATTTTCTACCCTGTTGCAGGGAACTGGTATCAGTGACACTTTATGATCCATTCAGAGACAGGACTGATTTCTCCCCAAGGCTGTCTCTTGTATGCTGAATGATGACTTCCTGCCCTTGAAAACTCACATAATTCTGTGAACTTTGGATTCAAAAGACCTTTGACACTTTCTTAAAAAAACAGAAAAATTCACCCCTAAACTTTAGAAATTTACTCAAAGATTTGAGGACCTACATCTGATCCAGGGTTACAAAAATATTTTGAGCATTTGCTGCGTTGCTGCAGTAAATGTGCAGTTCAGCGTGTACAAACATTAAGTCAAGACACACGCATTAACAATTACATTGCTGTCTAAATTTACCTTGTTTAAGTATTTGCATCTCCATGGGACTATTCTATTGAGTAATATGTCACCAGAAAGAACAGAAGGATTTTTCTTTGTCGTTAAGTGTGGCTTGAATTGATTTTTCTAAATGGCTCCGAAGTGTGTGCTTTCATTCTATAATCCATCCTAAGTGTTTTAAAATAAAAGAACTATCAAATTACTTGGCAGAAGGAGGCCTATTGATGCCCAGAAAGGCCAATTTATATTCAGTTGGTGCCCTAGCAAGCAGGATGATTGATATCATTCAGATTTGAGACCTGGAGTGCTAAAGAGTTACACATGGCCAAGCACTGCACTTCAGGGCTCACAGCCCCCTGGTGAGTTATTGTTTTGTTTTGCCCCTGGTTCTTGTAGGCTGAAAACTTCATTTTCATAAATTAGTCAGTGATGGCATTTTGCATTTCTGATCTGTTGCCTTTCTCAAAAGGCCTTTATTTGCAGTTTATAATGCTGAGTGGCACAGTTTCAAGCTGCCCAAAGAGATATGAAACAAGTGGATAATCAAACGGTGCAACGAGGGGTTCTTCATGTATTAATCATCACTTCTTGTTGCCTCTGTGTAAATAAGGTGCAATTAAGAGAAGAAAGGGTGAAGTTAATGATAAGCAGAACATTGTGAGACAAATTTATTTGGTCAAATCTGCACCTTAGGTGTGCTGATTAACTATGGGAGTGGGGCCAGCTGGGGGATGAGTTGGAGTGAGGAGAGGTGTGAAACTAAAATGTGAACTCACTTTTTTTCCATTGATCACAGACTAGGCTAGTCTGAGTGAGGCACAATACTTTCCCTAGACTT
>NW_022321181.1:0-2881 GCF_002776525.5 Piliocolobus tephrosceles | reverse complement strand
AAGTCTAGGGAAAGTATTGTGCCTCACTCAGACTAGCCTAGTCTGTGATCAATGGAAAAAAAGTGAGTTCACATTTTAGTTTCACACCTCTCCTCACTCCAACTCATCCCCCAGCTGGCCCCACTCCCATAGTTAATCAGCACACCTAAGGTGCAGATTTGACCAAATAAATTTGTCTCACAATGTTCTGCTTATCATTAACTTCACCCTTTCTTCTCTTAATTGCACCTTATTTACACAGAGGCAACAAGAAGTGATGATTAATACATGAAGAACCCCTCGTTGCACCGTTTGATTATCCACTTGTTTCATATCTCTTTGGGCAGCTTGAAACTGTGCCACTCAGCATTATAAACTGCAAATAAAGGCCTTTTGAGAAAGGCAACAGATCAGAAATGCAAAATGCCATCACTGACTAATTTATGAAAATGAAGTTTTCAGCCTACAAGAACCAGGGGCAAAACAAAACAATAACTCACCAGGGGGCTGTGAGCCCTGAAGTGCAGTGCTTGGCCATGTGTAACTCTTTAGCACTCCAGGTCTCAAATCTGAATGATATCAATCATCCTGCTTGCTAGGGCACCAACTGAATATAAATTGGCCTTTCTGGGCATCAATAGGCCTCCTTCTGCCAAGTAATTTGATAGTTCTTTTATTTTAAAACACTTAGGATGGATTATAGAATGAAAGCACACACTTCGGAGCCATTTAGAAAAATCAATTCAAGCCACACTTAACGACAAAGAAAAATCCTTCTGTTCTTTCTGGTGACATATTACTCAATAGAATAGTCCCATGGAGATGCAAATACTTAAACAAGGTAAATTTAGACAGCAATGTAATTGTTAATGCGTGTGTCTTGACTTAATGTTTGTACACGCTGAACTGCACATTTACTGCAGCAACGCAGCAAATGCTCAAAATATTTTTGTAACCCTGGATCAGATGTAGGTCCTCAAATCTTTGAGTAAATTTCTAAAGTTTAGGGGTGAATTTTTCTGTTTTTTTAAGAAAGTGTCAAAGGTCTTTTGAATCCAAAGTTCACAGAATTATGTGAGTTTTCAAGGGCAGGAAGTCATCATTCAGCATACAAGAGACAGCCTTGGGGAGAAATCAGTCCTGTCTCTGAATGGATCATAAAGTGTCACTGATACCAGTTCCCTGCAACAGGGTAGAAAATCTAGACTTCAGATTTAAGTTTCTTTGTGAATCAAGACTGACTTACAAGACTCACTTATTAGTTCTGGAAAAACAAAGTTACTGAACTCCTCTAGATCTCAACTAACTCTCCTGAAAGAAGGATAGTCACAACTACCTTAAAAGGTTGCTACAACAATTAAAAAATATATGTGGTTTCTAATATTTTCAATAAAAGGCAAGTAAATGTAAAATAAAAACATTAATAGCAAATCAAATTCTGAGATCTTAAATTTAGGCCATATTGAGTAGCAATTAAGTGCACGAACTTTGGAGTCAGACACTGAAAGTTAAATCACAGATTCTCTATTTCCTAGATATATAATTTGTATCATTTTCAGAAAACTATTTAACATGATAAAGATTTATCAACTGAAACATGGAGAAATGGTAGTATTTGCTCATGCACTTTACTAATAATCATATAGATGTTTAATATTAAAATTGAATTGGTAGTAAATTTAAATGACATAGAAATTTTTCAAATTTAGCTCTTACCTCCATAAAAATAAGGTAAATGACTTCAAGCAGAATGACGTCAGAGCCCCAGGCATGAACATGCAGGCTTTCCTTCGTAGCTTTCCTAGACCACACAGCACAGAAGTTAAAGAGTGTGTTCTCTGGATTCAAACCACCCAGGATTGAATCTCTGCTCTGTTACCTTTAGGAGCTGTATGAACTCAGGCAAGTTATTCAAATTCTCTGTGGGTTTTCTTACCCTGAAGGGTAACCCCTGAAGGGTACGTATGGGTGTTGAGGGCCTAAAGCTTAAAAAATTTGGAGGGTATCTTTTAAGAAAACGAATACAAAATTAAGACTATGAAAATAGGTCTCTGATTTTGACATTTCAGTTTTGTTAGTTCTAGATTAAATTTGCCTCTGAAATCTTATAGGGTTGTTGAGGAATCAAATATATGTAAATTTTTTTGAAAAACTTTTGCTTGAAAAGAAGAGCTGGTGCTATTTATTCTTTTTCCCCACAGCTTTTATTTGGCATAATTGACAAATAAAAATAGTATATTGTTATGATGTATAATGTGATATTTTGATATATGTATGCATTGTGATTACCACAATAAACCTATTTGACATATCCAATGTATTACCTCACATAGTCATTCATTTCTGTGTAAAAGTGTGTCTGTGTGTGTGTTTGTGTGTGTATGTGCGTGGTGAGAACTTTTATGAGCTGATCTTTTAATGAATTTCAAATATAGAATACATTATTATTAACTACAGTCACCATAGTGTACAATAAATCTCCAGAATTTATTCTAACTGAAATTTTATATACCCTTTGACCAATGCATCCTCAACCTCCCCTTTCCCCAGACCCTGGCAACCACTATCCTAGTTTTTGCTTCTATGAGTTAGATTTTAGATTCTATATATATATATATATATATATTTTTTTTTTTTGAACAGTGCCTGGCACAGTGATCCCTACATAAGTGTTTGTAATTTTTTCTATCTCAGTTCCACAGATATATATCCTTCATTCCATAAAAAAAGCTCATGAGTAGAAAAGAGGAAATAAGTCTGTTTTTTCTTACCTGTGTTATACGTTTCAGATTCTCACAGAGTGTTAAACAGCTGGCTAAGTCCAGGATATTACTAATTATGACCAGATGCTGAAGACATAAAAAACATGTGCACACAAGAATAAGAAAAAAATCAAGAACAT
>NW_022321180.1:7719-9986 GCF_002776525.5 Piliocolobus tephrosceles | reverse complement strand
GTATTTTTAAAAACTGTAAAAAAAATGGACCAAATAATTTAAGAAATACCTTACCAAAGAAAATATACAAATGGCAAGTAGGCATATGTAAAGATGTTACATATCCTGTGTCATCAGGGGCATCCAAATTATAACAATGATATACCACTATCCACATATGAGAACGGCCAAGATTCAGGACACCGACAGCACCAAAGCTGGTGATGGTATAGATCAACAAAAATTCTCATTCATTGCTACTCAGAATGCAAAATTACACAACCACTTTGGAAGACAGGCTGGTGGTTTCTTACATAACTCAATATTCTCTTACTATACAACCCTGTAATTGCATTTCTTTGCATTTGCCCTAAGGAGCTGAGAATGTATGTCCATAAAAAAACGGGGGCACATGGGATTTTAAAGCAGCTTTATTTGTAACTACCAAAACTTGGAAGCAACCAAGATGTCTTTCTGTAGGTGAATAGATGAATAAACTGGTACATCTAGACAACAGAATATTATTCATCACTAAAATAAACGCGCTATGAAGCCATAAGAAAACATGGTGAAAACTTAGAGGCATATCACTAAGGTAATGATACCAATAGAAAAATAGTCTACATACTGTGTGATTCCAACTATATGATATTCTGGAAAAGGTAAAACTATGAAGACAATAAAAAGTCAGTATTGCCATAGGTTGGGGGATGGGAGAGTGGGAGGTTTGAATAGGCAGAATACAAAGGATTTTTAGGGAAGTGAAAATACTCTGTATGATACTATAAATGTTTATGCATGCAATTATGCTTTTGTTCAAACTCATAGAATCTACATCAAGAGTGAACCCTAATGTAAACTGCAGAATTTGAATGATTATGTGTCAATATATATTCTTCTATTATAAAGAGTATATCACTCTGTTGGGAGATATTGATAACGCTAGTATTTATGCATGTATTGCGGGCAAAAAGGGTATATGGAAAAATCTCTATTTTGTTGTGAGTTCCAATTTGCTCTAGAATGGAAAGTCATTAAAAATATTTCCGTGTATTAAAATGATTGTAAATTCACCCAATGCTATTTAATATTCCTGTAATTTGAGAGAAATAAAAAGTCATTAAAAAGTTTTTAAATTAGACTTTTAATGTGATAAGATAAAGCATAATTCATGTTATCTTAGTATACATAAACTTACTACTGGATAGTTATAAATATATCATAATTATAAGCATATTATAAAATTTTAGGATATTTAAATGTATTATGTACAATGTCATGTCCCCCCAAACACATATTTCAATGCTTTTTGGTATTATCTCTTTTCCTCTTCTCTTTCTTTTGGAAGTAATCTTTGCTCATACTTTTCTAATATATAAACTTTTAAGACTATTGAATAAACCCTGTTGTGTAAATCAACCATGATTTGACCATTTATTTTACACAGTTACATTCTTCACTGTAACTATCTCATACGGTCCACATAGTAGGTGCTCAATAGCTATTGATTAAATGTAGATAACTTGGGATCTATAAATTATGTACAACTCTATTTCATGCTTCCTACTTGAGTAAAGCAGAATAGGATATATTTCAAACAAGGCAGGTCAATTCCTTTTGTTCATTTGTAATCTAGTTGAAGTGAATAGACCCAGTAAGTCACTCTCTGGGAGTAAGTTACTCACTAGAGAAGACATCTTAACTCTTTCAGTACAGAGTAGAACCATTTTGTGTTTTGGAGACTGAGTTGTTACCACAAGTCACTTAGGCACTGGTGATCACAAGTTTTATTAAGAAAGCTTAAAACACTGAACTGACACTTGAATAAACCATATTTCAAGTTAATATACCTTTTAACCCATTTACCATTCAGGGACAAAAAAAAAGTTCAGTTCACTGCCAGAGCTCACTTAATTTTACATAAACAAACTCTTTGAGGCTGAAGTAAATCTGACTAATTTTAATGTGAAAATAAAATATAAAAACTGTTCTGGAGTTATTTCTAAACAGCACTTGTCTCTAATCACAATAAACAAGAAATGTAGGCCAGTGCAGTGGCTCATGCCTGTAATCGAACACTTTGGGAGGCCGAGTTGGGTGGATCACTTGAGGTCTAGAGTTTGAGACCCGCCTGGCCAATGTAGTGAAACCCTGTCTCTACTGGAAACACAAAAAATTAACCAGGCCTGGTGGTGGGCACCTGAAATCCTAGCTACTCAGAAGGCTGAGGCAGGAGAATTGATTGAACCTGGGAGGTGGAGGTTTCAGTGAGCTGAGATTGTGCCATT
>NW_022321180.1:0-7619 GCF_002776525.5 Piliocolobus tephrosceles | reverse complement strand
AAAAAAAAAAAAAAAAAAAAAAAAAAAAAAAAAAAAAAAAAAAACAGGAAAAAGAAATGTATATAATTTTATATTAGGATTGGAGACAAGACTATTTTCAGGGCAAACAGGAAATGGGTTAAGAGAAAATAAAAATGCCAATGTTTTACCAGTAGCACAATATTGAGAAAAATCTATCAATTGTAGAAAAACATTTATTTGTTCAATAATTATTCTCGCTATTTTTTAGAATATATGCATTGGTTCAAAGATAAGCAAGAGACATGCAAAGTTGCTTTGTTTATTGTTTAAAGAAAATATGGCCTATTAAGGCTGTTAAGACAGAAAACGAGAATATCATAGTTGATGCCTTTTTACCTCTAGTCTCCCCCACATACAAAGGGGAGAGCACTCAATTGCATAGCAGTTAGATACTATTGGGATGTATTTTTTTAAATAAGGGGAAAAATAATAATTTACTCTTTTGTCTCCAAAATTCTGTCAATTTTAACCACCCCTATATATCAGGCACTTTTCAAGGTTGAGTGTACAGCAAATAACAAAAAAAAAAAAAAAAAACAAATATTCCTGCCCTTCAGAAGCTTATAGTCCAATGAAGGAGACACATAATAAATGAGATGAATTAGAACATTTATACCAATTAAATAGTCATAAATGTTAAGAATAAAAAATAAAGCAAGGAAAGAAAATCTGGGTTGGGAATATGTTCAAATAAGGCTTTATGAGATGGCAACATTTGAGTAAGATATGAAGAAAGTGAAGATGTGAGCCATATAGATGGATGTAGGACAAGTATTATCACCAGAAGTGACAAGTACAAAATCCTCAAGTCAAAAGCAGGCCTGGCAGGCTTTCAGGTTGCAAGATGGAGTCTAGTGTGTTTACACACAATGAGCATGGGAAATTATTATACATGTGATTATGGTCAGGGAAGTTGATGGGACTTTAGACATCATTTAAGAATATATAGTCTCAGTGTATTTTTTGCTGTTATAATGGAATACCTGAGACTGGCTAATTTATAAACAATGAAAATTCATTCCACACAGTTCTGGAGACCATAGAAGTCCAAGATCAAGGCACCAGCAAGCTTGTTTCTGGTGAGAATCTGGTCTCTGCTTCCAAGATGAATGTTGCCACCTCCAGAGGGCAGGAATACTTGTGACTTCACATGGCAGGAGGCAGAAGGACAAAAGAAGGATTAATTCTTTCTGTCAATCCCTTTTATAAAGGCACCCATTCTTGTTGGTGAGGGGAGGAGTCCTCGTGACCTCTTAAAGGCTCCACCTCTTAATACTATCACATTGATCATTTAAGTTTCAACATCTAAATTTTGAAAGGGACACATTCAAACCTAAGAATATATATATGTGTGTGTGTGTGTGTGTGGGTGTGTGTGTGTGTATTCATATACATATATATGAATTGGGTTATGTGATGTAATTGTGTGGTCTGACAGGTCTGAAGTTTGTCAGCAGCTCAGAAGACTGGAAACGGAAGAGGAAATTGTTAGATAAATAGGCCAAAAGTGGCCGCTGTATACTGGCCCTTAACTTACTTAGCTCTCTACAGAAGGCAGAACTGTTACCCCAAAGCCCTGAGGCTTCAAAAGGCTATCTACCACCATTCTATCAAACCACCTGCTTTAGGGCCAGGGTAACATGGCAACACCAGCAAATTCTATGATCACAGGTCCATTGGACATTTAATTTTCTGTGAAATGAATTCCTTTTTCAGTAGCAATGCTGTATGAATACCATGTCAGTAGATATGGCATTTTGTATGTAAACAAACGGTAGGTTTGCCAGAGGCACTGCATACAGGGAAAGCAAATCCATACCCATAGTAAGTGTCCATTACCTTAAGAACAAAACACCCCTGTTTCCATGATGGAAGAAATCCAATATAATCAACTTGCAAAGCAGGTAGTTGTCTGATTAACCCAGGAAATAGTGCCATATCAGGAACTTAGTGTTCATTACGGTTGCTGGCAGTGGCTATAGCCAGCTCAGCCTTGGTGAGTCGAAGTCCATGTCGCTGAGCTCATCTACAACCTCCATCCCTGCAGTCATCTGAATTGCAATCATAAAATATTCATGTTTTAATTTTACAGTACAATTTGAAATCATTATACATGATTAGAATAATGCTAAATACCTAAGAAAATTTGGAATTTTCCATTTGGGAGAAATTTAGTTCTGGTTACACTTGCTAGTATTATGTCCCCTAAATTAAATTATTGTAATAAGTAAATAAAGTAAATAACTATAAAGGATAATTACTATAGTGCATATAACAACTAATTATTTTAAAAAATTTAATACTAAATAGATACAAGTTTTCAGTAAGTTGTTTATTCAGACTGCTAGATATACTTTATGAAATATGTATACCTTTAATAAATAAATGCATAACTTTAGAACATATATGATCAAAGTTGCTTTTTTGTTATTAACAAATCTTCTACCTCATCTCTGAAAATATTTTCAGTATTGAACAAACTGTTCATGTTCACCTCTAACAAGGATTTTGATTAATTAAATGAATTATTTAGTTGAAGGAATAATGTCTGCTTTCTACTGTATATTAGAAAATTATATAGTTGTATATATTAAATTGAGTTCTGGATGCTACTGTTTGTTAGCATTATTATGAATAATCTTTGCAATATTATTTATGATAATAATTTCCTTAATTGGAAATTAACCAAAATCTATGTTAAATAACAAAAAAAGTAATCTTGATGACAGTCTAGTATATGTATCAAACTTTTGGTAAATTCATCAGACCTAACTGATTTTGTGTGTGACAAAGCAGGAGAATTAAAAGGGTCTCATGTTTTTGCTTGAGAGGCTGAGGAGTTGAGGAGTGAAGATTATTGTGATGAGGAAGACTGAAGGGAAAAGCAGGGAAGAGTGTGTGTGTGTGTGTGTGTGTAAAGGCAGTGAGTAGGAATTAACATTTCTGCTTTTAGCGTGTAAATTTTATGTGCCTATTAAGAATGTGAGTGGTAGATGTAAGAAGAAAAGTTAAGCCTGAGGAAACTGTTTGGGCAAAGTTTTCTACTTATAGCATTGTATATAGCATTTTAAATCCATGAGACTAGATAGAATTTCTTAACGATAACTTTTAGGTAGAAATGATAGAAAGTCTCACACAGCCACATTCACAGGTTACAGAGAAGATAGCGGATTCACAAAGAAAAAAAAAATGACAGTCAAGTAGGAAACCAGAATGCCCCAAATTCCAAACAAAGTATGTATTTTTAAAAAGCTGTCAAACTGTTTTACAAAGTAATTATACCATTTTATATTTTCACCAGCAGTGGATAAAATTTCAGTTCCCCCACATCCTAGCTAATACTGGGTATGGCCAGTGTTTTAAATCTTAGCCATCTTCGTAATGTAGGGATATATCAGGGTTTTATTTTTCATTTGCCTACCATCAAATGATATTGGATATCTTTTCATGTAATTAAGTTGCAATATATATGTATTCTTTGGCGGAATATCTGTTAAAACCTTTGGTTTACTTTTTTATTAAGATATTGTTTGTCGAGTTTTTAAAAAATCAACTTTTTAAAAAATCCAACAATTTAGTTATTTCAACAATAAGGGCTATTCAGGTCATCTAATCTTGCCAGTGGACTGTTTCCACGTGTAAAATTTTATTGTCACACAGACAAATCGATTCCTGCTTTCATCCTAGGACAACAGATTTGAAAAGTTGCAAGAGAAATTTAAATCTGCAAAGTCTAAAATATTTGCAATATGATCCTTTATAGAGATAGTTTTTGAATTCCTGATTTACCTATTCAATTGTTATAAATCAAATCTTCCTATTATATTGTTCCTTTTTGGCAATATTTTATTGCTGCATCTTTTAAAAACAGAAGATTACTGGATTAGGGTCATATTTTAATCTGCTTTTATAAATCTACTTTTCAGGGGATAATCTGTATCATTTACATATTTTAGGATTGATTATGCATATATTTGAATACGCTTTTACCAACTTTTTTTTTAAGTCATGGTCTTCCTCTTATTTTCCCATTATCTATTGCCTTCTTTTAATTGAATTAAGTTTTATTGTCCCATTGGTTTTTTCCCCACTAATCTAAAATATGGGTTATTTTTGTTCTTTTGGAACACATCCCTGATATGTTAACATGTAATACTAAATTAACAAAGTTAAAATCTTTTATAATGATCTTTATTAGCCAGCCCCAAAATATAAGGTCTTTTAAGTATTACATTTCTGTTTTGTCTTCCTCGCTTCACATGCAACTGTTTTCCATTGTAGTCATGTACTGCATAATGACATTTTGGTCAGCAATGGACAGCACACACAACAATGGTTCCTTAAGACAATAATTACAGTATTTCACTGTAATAATATAAATTCATATTATAAATATGAATATTAATTTGTAAATAATTTATAAATATAAATTCACATTATATAACATTTATGTAATATACATATTATATATGTCTATATTACAGTAATATAGAGTATATAATAAAATATATGAATTTACATTTTAGTAAAATATAATATAGATAATTTAATTATTTCTATTAGTAAATAATTTAATATTTACAATTAAGTTAACAATTTAATTTATAATATAAATTTATATCATATTATTTATATTATCTTAACATAAAGTTATCCAGTAGAAATAATTACAGTATTTCTTACTATAACTTTTCCATGCTTAGATATGTATAGATACACAAATACCATTGTGTTACAATTGCTTACAGTATTCAGTATAGTGACATGTACAAGTTTGTAGCCTAGGAGCCTTAAGCTATAGTACAGATCCTAGGTGTGTAGTAGACTATATCATCTAGGTTTGTCTAAGTACATTCCACGATATTCATACAAATATACCAGCACAAATATAGTCAATTAATATTTGAGAAAGGAGCAATGACATTTTCATGCAGATAAGAGTCTTTTTAACAAATGATACTGGAACATCTGGGTATCCACATGCAAAAAATGAATCTAGACACAGACCTCATACCCTTTACAAAAATTAACTCAAAACATATCCCAGATCTAAATGAGAAATGCAAAACTATAAGACTCCTAGAAGATGAAATAGGAGAAAATTTAGATAAGTTTGGGTTTACTGATGACTTTTTAGATACAAGACCAAAGGCATGATCCATGAGAAAAAATAATTGATATGCTGGACTTCATGCAAATTAAACATTTCTGCTATGTGAAAGGCATTGCCTAGAGGAAAAAAATAGCAAGCCCCAGACGGTGAGAAAATATTTGCAAAAGACGTATCACATAAACGACTATTATCCAAAATAAATGAAGAATTCTTAAAACGTATTTTTAAAAACTGTAAAAAAAATGGACCAAATAATTTAAGAAATACCTTACCAAAGAAAATATACAAATGGCAAGTAGGCATATGTAAAGATGTTACATATCCTGTGTCATCAGGGGCATCCAAATTATAACAATGATATACCACTATCCACATATGAGAACGGCCAAGATTCAGGACACCGACAGCACCAAAGCTGGTGATGGTATAGATCAACAAAAATTCTCATTCATTGCTACTCAGAATGCAAAATTACACAACCACTTTGGAAGACAGGCTGGTGGTTTCTTACATAACTCAATATTCTCTTACTATACAACCCTGTAATTGCATTTCTTTGCATTTGCCCTAAGGAGCTGAGAATGTATGTCCATAAAAAAACGGGGGCACATGGGATTTTAAAGCAGCTTTATTTGTAACTACCAAAACTTGGAAGCAACCAAGATGTCTTTCTGTAGGTGAATAGATGAATAAACTGGTACATCTAGACAACAGAATATTATTCATCACTAAAATAAACGCGCTATGAAGCCATAAGAAAACATGGTGAAAACTTAGAGGCATATCACTAAGGTAATGATACCAATAGAAAAATAGTCTACATACTGTGTGATTCCAACTATATGATATTCTGGAAAAGGTAAAACTATGAAGACAATAAAAAGTCAGTATTGCCATAGGTTGGGGGATGGGAGAGTGGGAGGTTTGAATAGGCAGAATACAAAGGATTTTTAGGGAAGTGAAAATACTCTGTATGATACTATAAATGTTTATGCATGCAATTATGCTTTTGTTCAAACTCATAGAATCTACATCAAGAGTGAACCCTAATGTAAACTGCAGAATTTGAATGATTATGTGTCAATATATATTCTTCTATTATAAAGAGTATATCACTCTGTTGGGAGATATTGATAACGCTAGTATTTATGCATGTATTGCGGGCAAAAAGGGTATATGGAAAAATCTCTATTTTGTTGTGAGTTCCAATTTGCTCTAGAATGGAAAGTCATTAAAAATATTTCCGTGTATTAAAATGATTGTAAATTCACCCAATGCTATTTAATATTCCTGTAATTTGAGAGAAATAAAAAGTCATTAAAAAGTTTTTAAATTAGACTTTTAATGTGATAAGATAAAGCATAATTCATGTTATCTTAGTATACATAAACTTACTACTGGATAGTTATAAATATATCATAATTATAAGCATATTATAAAATTTTAGGATATTTAAATGTATTATGTACAATGTCATGTCCCCCCAAACACATATTTCAATGCTTTTTGGTATTATCTCTTTTCCTCTTCTCTTTCTTTTGGAAGTAATCTTTGCTCATACTTTTCTAATATATAAACTTTTAAGACTATTGAATAAACCCTGTTGTGTAAATCAACCATGATTTGACCATTTATTTTACACAGTTACATTCTTCACTGTAACTATCTCATACGGTCCACATAGTAGGTGCTCAATAGCTATTGATTAAATGTAGATAACTTGGGATCTATAAATTATGTACAACTCTATTTCATGCTTCCTACTTGAGTAAAGCAGAATAGGATATATTTCAAACAAGGCAGGTCAATTCCTTTTGTTCATTTGTAATCTAGTTGAAGTGAATAGACCCAGTAAGTCACTCTCTGGGAGTAAGTTACTCACTAGAGAAGACATCTTAACTCTTTCAGTACAGAGTAGAACCATTTTGTGTTTTGGAGACTGAGTTGTTACCACAAGTCACTTAGGCACTGGTGATCACAAGTTTTATTAAGAAAGCTTAAAACACTGAACTGACACTTGAATAAACCATATTTCAAGTTAATATACCTTTTAACCCATTTACCATTCAGGGACAAAAAAAAAGTTCAGTTCACTGCCAGAGCTCACTTAATTTTACATAAACAAACTCTTTGAGGCTGAAGTAAATCTGACTAATTTTAATGTGAAAATAAAATATAAAAACTGTTCTGGAGTTATTTCTAAACAGCACTTGTCTCTAATCACAATAAACAAGAAATGTAGGCCAGTGCAGTGGCTCATGCCTGTAATCGAACACTTTGGGAGGCCGAGTTGGGTGGATCACTTGAGGTCTAGAGTTTGAGACCCGCCTGGCCAATGTAGTGAAACCCTGTCTCTACTGGAAACACAAAAAATTAACCAGGCCTGGTGGTGGGCACCTGAAATCCTAGCTACTCAGAAGGCTGAGGCAGGAGAATTGATTGAACCTGGGAGGTGGAGGTTTCAGTGAGCTGAGATTGTGCCATT
>NW_022321179.1:2367-9986 GCF_002776525.5 Piliocolobus tephrosceles | reverse complement strand
AATGGCACAATCTCAGCTCACTGAAACCTCCACCTCCCAGGTTCAATCAATTCTCCTGCCTCAGCCTTCTGAGTAGCTAGGATTTCAGGTGCCCACCACCAGGCCTGGTTAATTTTTTGTGTTTCCAGTAGAGACAGGGTTTCACTACATTGGCCAGGCGGGTCTCAAACTCTAGACCTCAAGTGATCCACCCAACTCGGCCTCCCAAAGTGTTCGATTACAGGCATGAGCCACTGCACTGGCCTACATTTCTTGTTTATTGTGATTAGAGACAAGTGCTGTTTAGAAATAACTCCAGAACAGTTTTTATATTTTATTTTCACATTAAAATTAGTCAGATTTACTTCAGCCTCAAAGAGTTTGTTTATGTAAAATTAAGTGAGCTCTGGCAGTGAACTGAACTTTTTTTTTGTCCCTGAATGGTAAATGGGTTAAAAGGTATATTAACTTGAAATATGGTTTATTCAAGTGTCAGTTCAGTGTTTTAAGCTTTCTTAATAAAACTTGTGATCACCAGTGCCTAAGTGACTTGTGGTAACAACTCAGTCTCCAAAACACAAAATGGTTCTACTCTGTACTGAAAGAGTTAAGATGTCTTCTCTAGTGAGTAACTTACTCCCAGAGAGTGACTTACTGGGTCTATTCACTTCAACTAGATTACAAATGAACAAAAGGAATTGACCTGCCTTGTTTGAAATATATCCTATTCTGCTTTACTCAAGTAGGAAGCATGAAATAGAGTTGTACATAATTTATAGATCCCAAGTTATCTACATTTAATCAATAGCTATTGAGCACCTACTATGTGGACCGTATGAGATAGTTACAGTGAAGAATGTAACTGTGTAAAATAAATGGTCAAATCATGGTTGATTTACACAACAGGGTTTATTCAATAGTCTTAAAAGTTTATATATTAGAAAAGTATGAGCAAAGATTACTTCCAAAAGAAAGAGAAGAGGAAAAGAGATAATACCAAAAAGCATTGAAATATGTGTTTGGGGGGACATGACATTGTACATAATACATTTAAATATCCTAAAATTTTATAATATGCTTATAATTATGATATATTTATAACTATCCAGTAGTAAGTTTATGTATACTAAGATAACATGAATTATGCTTTATCTTATCACATTAAAAGTCTAATTTAAAAACTTTTTAATGACTTTTTATTTCTCTCAAATTACAGGAATATTAAATAGCATTGGGTGAATTTACAATCATTTTAATACACGGAAATATTTTTAATGACTTTCCATTCTAGAGCAAATTGGAACTCACAACAAAATAGAGATTTTTCCATATACCCTTTTTGCCCGCAATACATGCATAAATACTAGCGTTATCAATATCTCCCAACAGAGTGATATACTCTTTATAATAGAAGAATATATATTGACACATAATCATTCAAATTCTGCAGTTTACATTAGGGTTCACTCTTGATGTAGATTCTATGAGTTTGAACAAAAGCATAATTGCATGCATAAACATTTATAGTATCATACAGAGTATTTTCACTTCCCTAAAAATCCTTTGTATTCTGCCTATTCAAACCTCCCACTCTCCCATCCCCCAACCTATGGCAATACTGACTTTTTATTGTCTTCATAGTTTTACCTTTTCCAGAATATCATATAGTTGGAATCACACAGTATGTAGACTATTTTTCTATTGGTATCATTACCTTAGTGATATGCCTCTAAGTTTTCACCATGTTTTCTTATGGCTTCATAGCGCGTTTATTTTAGTGATGAATAATATTCTGTTGTCTAGATGTACCAGTTTATTCATCTATTCACCTACAGAAAGACATCTTGGTTGCTTCCAAGTTTTGGTAGTTACAAATAAAGCTGCTTTAAAATCCCATGTGCCCCCGTTTTTTTATGGACATACATTCTCAGCTCCTTAGGGCAAATGCAAAGAAATGCAATTACAGGGTTGTATAGTAAGAGAATATTGAGTTATGTAAGAAACCACCAGCCTGTCTTCCAAAGTGGTTGTGTAATTTTGCATTCTGAGTAGCAATGAATGAGAATTTTTGTTGATCTATACCATCACCAGCTTTGGTGCTGTCGGTGTCCTGAATCTTGGCCGTTCTCATATGTGGATAGTGGTATATCATTGTTATAATTTGGATGCCCCTGATGACACAGGATATGTAACATCTTTACATATGCCTACTTGCCATTTGTATATTTTCTTTGGTAAGGTATTTCTTAAATTATTTGGTCCATTTTTTTTACAGTTTTTAAAAATACGTTTTAAGAATTCTTCATTTATTTTGGATAATAGTCGTTTATGTGATACGTCTTTTGCAAATATTTTCTCACCGTCTGGGGCTTGCTATTTTTTTCCTCTAGGCAATGCCTTTCACATAGCAGAAATGTTTAATTTGCATGAAGTCCAGCATATCAATTATTTTTTCTCATGGATCATGCCTTTGGTCTTGTATCTAAAAAGTCATCAGTAAACCCAAACTTATCTAAATTTTCTCCTATTTCATCTTCTAGGAGTCTTATAGTTTTGCATTTCTCATTTAGATCTGGGATATGTTTTGAGTTAATTTTTGTAAAGGGTATGAGGTCTGTGTCTAGATTCATTTTTTGCATGTGGATACCCAGATGTTCCAGTATCATTTGTTAAAAAGACTCTTATCTGCATGAAAATGTCATTGCTCCTTTCTCAAATATTAATTGACTATATTTGTGCTGGTATATTTGTATGAATATCGTGGAATGTACTTAGACAAACCTAGATGATATAGTCTACTACACACCTAGGATCTGTACTATAGCTTAAGGCTCCTAGGCTACAAACTTGTACATGTCACTATACTGAATACTGTAAGCAATTGTAACACAATGGTATTTGTGTATCTATACATATCTAAGCATGGAAAAGTTATAGTAAGAAATACTGTAATTATTTCTACTGGATAACTTTATGTTAAGATAATATAAATAATATGATATAAATTTATATTATAAATTAAATTGTTAACTTAATTGTAAATATTAAATTATTTACTAATAGAAATAATTAAATTATCTATATTATATTTTACTAAAATGTAAATTCATATATTTTATTATATACTCTATATTACTGTAATATAGACATATATAATATGTATATTACATAAATGTTATATAATGTGAATTTATATTTATAAATTATTTACAAATTAATATTCATATTTATAATATGAATTTATATTATTACAGTGAAATACTGTAATTATTGTCTTAAGGAACCATTGTTGTGTGTGCTGTCCATTGCTGACCAAAATGTCATTATGCAGTACATGACTACAATGGAAAACAGTTGCATGTGAAGCGAGGAAGACAAAACAGAAATGTAATACTTAAAAGACCTTATATTTTGGGGCTGGCTAATAAAGATCATTATAAAAGATTTTAACTTTGTTAATTTAGTATTACATGTTAACATATCAGGGATGTGTTCCAAAAGAACAAAAATAACCCATATTTTAGATTAGTGGGGAAAAAACCAATGGGACAATAAAACTTAATTCAATTAAAAGAAGGCAATAGATAATGGGAAAATAAGAGGAAGACCATGACTTAAAAAAAAAGTTGGTAAAAGCGTATTCAAATATATGCATAATCAATCCTAAAATATGTAAATGATACAGATTATCCCCTGAAAAGTAGATTTATAAAAGCAGATTAAAATATGACCCTAATCCAGTAATCTTCTGTTTTTAAAAGATGCAGCAATAAAATATTGCCAAAAAGGAACAATATAATAGGAAGATTTGATTTATAACAATTGAATAGGTAAATCAGGAATTCAAAAACTATCTCTATAAAGGATCATATTGCAAATATTTTAGACTTTGCAGATTTAAATTTCTCTTGCAACTTTTCAAATCTGTTGTCCTAGGATGAAAGCAGGAATCGATTTGTCTGTGTGACAATAAAATTTTACACGTGGAAACAGTCCACTGGCAAGATTAGATGACCTGAATAGCCCTTATTGTTGAAATAACTAAATTGTTGGATTTTTTAAAAAGTTGATTTTTTAAAAACTCGACAAACAATATCTTAATAAAAAAGTAAACCAAAGGTTTTAACAGATATTCCGCCAAAGAATACATATATATTGCAACTTAATTACATGAAAAGATATCCAATATCATTTGATGGTAGGCAAATGAAAAATAAAACCCTGATATATCCCTACATTACGAAGATGGCTAAGATTTAAAACACTGGCCATACCCAGTATTAGCTAGGATGTGGGGGAACTGAAATTTTATCCACTGCTGGTGAAAATATAAAATGGTATAATTACTTTGTAAAACAGTTTGACAGCTTTTTAAAAATACATACTTTGTTTGGAATTTGGGGCATTCTGGTTTCCTACTTGACTGTCATTTTTTTTTTCTTTGTGAATCCGCTATCTTCTCTGTAACCTGTGAATGTGGCTGTGTGAGACTTTCTATCATTTCTACCTAAAAGTTATCGTTAAGAAATTCTATCTAGTCTCATGGATTTAAAATGCTATATACAATGCTATAAGTAGAAAACTTTGCCCAAACAGTTTCCTCAGGCTTAACTTTTCTTCTTACATCTACCACTCACATTCTTAATAGGCACATAAAATTTACACGCTAAAAGCAGAAATGTTAATTCCTACTCACTGCCTTTACACACACACACACACACACACTCTTCCCTGCTTTTCCCTTCAGTCTTCCTCATCACAATAATCTTCACTCCTCAACTCCTCAGCCTCTCAAGCAAAAACATGAGACCCTTTTAATTCTCCTGCTTTGTCACACACAAAATCAGTTAGGTCTGATGAATTTACCAAAAGTTTGATACATATACTAGACTGTCATCAAGATTACTTTTTTTGTTATTTAACATAGATTTTGGTTAATTTCCAATTAAGGAAATTATTATCATAAATAATATTGCAAAGATTATTCATAATAATGCTAACAAACAGTAGCATCCAGAACTCAATTTAATATATACAACTATATAATTTTCTAATATACAGTAGAAAGCAGACATTATTCCTTCAACTAAATAATTCATTTAATTAATCAAAATCCTTGTTAGAGGTGAACATGAACAGTTTGTTCAATACTGAAAATATTTTCAGAGATGAGGTAGAAGATTTGTTAATAACAAAAAAGCAACTTTGATCATATATGTTCTAAAGTTATGCATTTATTTATTAAAGGTATACATATTTCATAAAGTATATCTAGCAGTCTGAATAAACAACTTACTGAAAACTTGTATCTATTTAGTATTAAATTTTTTAAAATAATTAGTTGTTATATGCACTATAGTAATTATCCTTTATAGTTATTTACTTTATTTACTTATTACAATAATTTAATTTAGGGGACATAATACTAGCAAGTGTAACCAGAACTAAATTTCTCCCAAATGGAAAATTCCAAATTTTCTTAGGTATTTAGCATTATTCTAATCATGTATAATGATTTCAAATTGTACTGTAAAATTAAAACATGAATATTTTATGATTGCAATTCAGATGACTGCAGGGATGGAGGTTGTAGATGAGCTCAGCGACATGGACTTCGACTCACCAAGGCTGAGCTGGCTATAGCCACTGCCAGCAACCGTAATGAACACTAAGTTCCTGATATGGCACTATTTCCTGGGTTAATCAGACAACTACCTGCTTTGCAAGTTGATTATATTGGATTTCTTCCATCATGGAAACAGGGGTGTTTTGTTCTTAAGGTAATGGACACTTACTATGGGTATGGATTTGCTTTCCCTGTATGCAGTGCCTCTGGCAAACCTACCGTTTGTTTACATACAAAATGCCATATCTACTGACATGGTATTCATACAGCATTGCTACTGAAAAAGGAATTCATTTCACAGAAAATTAAATGTCCAATGGACCTGTGATCATAGAATTTGCTGGTGTTGCCATGTTACCCTGGCCCTAAAGCAGGTGGTTTGATAGAATGGTGGTAGATAGCCTTTTGAAGCCTCAGGGCTTTGGGGTAACAGTTCTGCCTTCTGTAGAGAGCTAAGTAAGTTAAGGGCCAGTATACAGCGGCCACTTTTGGCCTATTTATCTAACAATTTCCTCTTCCGTTTCCAGTCTTCTGAGCTGCTGACAAACTTCAGACCTGTCAGACCACACAATTACATCACATAACCCAATTCATATATATGTATATGAATACACACACACACACCCACACACACACACACACACATATATATATTCTTAGGTTTGAATGTGTCCCTTTCAAAATTTAGATGTTGAAACTTAAATGATCAATGTGATAGTATTAAGAGGTGGAGCCTTTAAGAGGTCACGAGGACTCCTCCCCTCACCAACAAGAATGGGTGCCTTTATAAAAGGGATTGACAGAAAGAATTAATCCTTCTTTTGTCCTTCTGCCTCCTGCCATGTGAAGTCACAAGTATTCCTGCCCTCTGGAGGTGGCAACATTCATCTTGGAAGCAGAGACCAGATTCTCACCAGAAACAAGCTTGCTGGTGCCTTGATCTTGGACTTCTATGGTCTCCAGAACTGTGTGGAATGAATTTTCATTGTTTATAAATTAGCCAGTCTCAGGTATTCCATTATAACAGCAAAAAATACACTGAGACTATATATTCTTAAATGATGTCTAAAGTCCCATCAACTTCCCTGACCATAATCACATGTATAATAATTTCCCATGCTCATTGTGTGTAAACACACTAGACTCCATCTTGCAACCTGAAAGCCTGCCAGGCCTGCTTTTGACTTGAGGATTTTGTACTTGTCACTTCTGGTGATAATACTTGTCCTACATCCATCTATATGGCTCACATCTTCACTTTCTTCATATCTTACTCAAATGTTGCCATCTCATAAAGCCTTATTTGAACATATTCCCAACCCAGATTTTCTTTCCTTGCTTTATTTTTTATTCTTAACATTTATGACTATTTAATTGGTATAAATGTTCTAATTCATCTCATTTATTATGTGTCTCCTTCATTGGACTATAAGCTTCTGAAGGGCAGGAATATTTGTTTTTTTTTTTTTTTTTTGTTATTTGCTGTACACTCAACCTTGAAAAGTGCCTGATATATAGGGGTGGTTAAAATTGACAGAATTTTGGAGACAAAAGAGTAAATTATTATTTTTCCCCTTATTTAAAAAAATACATCCCAATAGTATCTAACTGCTATGCAATTGAGTGCTCTCCCCTTTGTATGTGGGGGAGACTAGAGGTAAAAAGGCATCAACTATGATATTCTCGTTTTCTGTCTTAACAGCCTTAATAGGCCATATTTTCTTTAAACAATAAACAAAGCAACTTTGCATGTCTCTTGCTTATCTTTGAACCAATGCATATATTCTAAAAAATAGCGAGAATAATTATTGAACAAATAAATGTTTTTCTACAATTGATAGATTTTTCTCAATATTGTGCTACTGGTAAAACATTGGCATTTTTATTTTCTCTTAACCCATTTCCTGTTTGCCCTGAAAATAGTCTTGTCTCCAATCCTAATATAAAATTATATACATTTCTTTTTCCTGTTTTTTTTTTTTTTTTTTTTTTTTTTTTTTTTTTTTTTTTTTTT
>NW_022321179.1:0-2267 GCF_002776525.5 Piliocolobus tephrosceles | reverse complement strand
AATGGCACAATCTCAGCTCACTGAAACCTCCACCTCCCAGGTTCAATCAATTCTCCTGCCTCAGCCTTCTGAGTAGCTAGGATTTCAGGTGCCCACCACCAGGCCTGGTTAATTTTTTGTGTTTCCAGTAGAGACAGGGTTTCACTACATTGGCCAGGCGGGTCTCAAACTCTAGACCTCAAGTGATCCACCCAACTCGGCCTCCCAAAGTGTTCGATTACAGGCATGAGCCACTGCACTGGCCTACATTTCTTGTTTATTGTGATTAGAGACAAGTGCTGTTTAGAAATAACTCCAGAACAGTTTTTATATTTTATTTTCACATTAAAATTAGTCAGATTTACTTCAGCCTCAAAGAGTTTGTTTATGTAAAATTAAGTGAGCTCTGGCAGTGAACTGAACTTTTTTTTTGTCCCTGAATGGTAAATGGGTTAAAAGGTATATTAACTTGAAATATGGTTTATTCAAGTGTCAGTTCAGTGTTTTAAGCTTTCTTAATAAAACTTGTGATCACCAGTGCCTAAGTGACTTGTGGTAACAACTCAGTCTCCAAAACACAAAATGGTTCTACTCTGTACTGAAAGAGTTAAGATGTCTTCTCTAGTGAGTAACTTACTCCCAGAGAGTGACTTACTGGGTCTATTCACTTCAACTAGATTACAAATGAACAAAAGGAATTGACCTGCCTTGTTTGAAATATATCCTATTCTGCTTTACTCAAGTAGGAAGCATGAAATAGAGTTGTACATAATTTATAGATCCCAAGTTATCTACATTTAATCAATAGCTATTGAGCACCTACTATGTGGACCGTATGAGATAGTTACAGTGAAGAATGTAACTGTGTAAAATAAATGGTCAAATCATGGTTGATTTACACAACAGGGTTTATTCAATAGTCTTAAAAGTTTATATATTAGAAAAGTATGAGCAAAGATTACTTCCAAAAGAAAGAGAAGAGGAAAAGAGATAATACCAAAAAGCATTGAAATATGTGTTTGGGGGGACATGACATTGTACATAATACATTTAAATATCCTAAAATTTTATAATATGCTTATAATTATGATATATTTATAACTATCCAGTAGTAAGTTTATGTATACTAAGATAACATGAATTATGCTTTATCTTATCACATTAAAAGTCTAATTTAAAAACTTTTTAATGACTTTTTATTTCTCTCAAATTACAGGAATATTAAATAGCATTGGGTGAATTTACAATCATTTTAATACACGGAAATATTTTTAATGACTTTCCATTCTAGAGCAAATTGGAACTCACAACAAAATAGAGATTTTTCCATATACCCTTTTTGCCCGCAATACATGCATAAATACTAGCGTTATCAATATCTCCCAACAGAGTGATATACTCTTTATAATAGAAGAATATATATTGACACATAATCATTCAAATTCTGCAGTTTACATTAGGGTTCACTCTTGATGTAGATTCTATGAGTTTGAACAAAAGCATAATTGCATGCATAAACATTTATAGTATCATACAGAGTATTTTCACTTCCCTAAAAATCCTTTGTATTCTGCCTATTCAAACCTCCCACTCTCCCATCCCCCAACCTATGGCAATACTGACTTTTTATTGTCTTCATAGTTTTACCTTTTCCAGAATATCATATAGTTGGAATCACACAGTATGTAGACTATTTTTCTATTGGTATCATTACCTTAGTGATATGCCTCTAAGTTTTCACCATGTTTTCTTATGGCTTCATAGCGCGTTTATTTTAGTGATGAATAATATTCTGTTGTCTAGATGTACCAGTTTATTCATCTATTCACCTACAGAAAGACATCTTGGTTGCTTCCAAGTTTTGGTAGTTACAAATAAAGCTGCTTTAAAATCCCATGTGCCCCCGTTTTTTTATGGACATACATTCTCAGCTCCTTAGGGCAAATGCAAAGAAATGCAATTACAGGGTTGTATAGTAAGAGAATATTGAGTTATGTAAGAAACCACCAGCCTGTCTTCCAAAGTGGTTGTGTAATTTTGCATTCTGAGTAGCAATGAATGAGAATTTTTGTTGATCTATACCATCACCAGCTTTGGTGCTGTCGGTGTCCTGAATCTTGGCCGTTCTCATATGTGGATAGTGGTATATCATTGTTATAATTTGGATGCCCCTGATGACACAGGATATGTAACATCTTTACATATGCCTACTTGCCATTTGTATATTTTCTTTGGTAAGGTATTTCTTAAATTATTTGGTCCATTTTTTTTACAGTTTTTAAAAATAC
>NW_022321178.1:1742-11676 GCF_002776525.5 Piliocolobus tephrosceles | reverse complement strand
GAGCCATCTGTATACCATTCTAGTTTAGCATTATCCAGTGGCATCTCTTGTAGGTCTGTTCTGGAGGTGAGAAGTCAGTCAGTCATCAGAACACAGTCACGAGGGGTCTTGTGGGAAGGGCCTGGCAAGAGAGTGGCCGGATTAAGATTATTATACTGGGAAGTAGTAATATTGGAAGATGGTACAAGCAAAATTTGATAAGAAGCTAACCGGTTGACAGACACACGTTGAGTATGATGAGAGTTTAGAAGGGTCTCAAGAGAATGTGGCACAGAAATGGTAAGGGGGGAACACGTAATTATTTCTCCAACAGACTACGGAAGGGCCATGGTTGCTATTGCTCTCACACAAGGAGGCAACCCTCGCGCCACCGGGTCCAGGTGTTGGCTGTAACAGCCTAGCGGTCTCTGATGATCACCATGCTTCTGGATCAGTACCCTGGAGGCAGTACCTCCAGTTTCGTGTGTGAAAAGGGAGAAAGGCAGTTTGTAGTTTGGGTGCCCTAAGGCTGGGGCATTAGTTAGAATTTCCTTTATTTGTTGTACAGCTGATTGTCCCTCAGGACTCCACAAGACAGGATCGGGTTGTTTATTTTTTAAGTATGCATACAGAGATTGAGTCATAAAGAATTTCATATCCAGTTTCTACAATAGCCAGCCAGGACCAAAATGCTCTAAATTGTTTATTAGTGACAAGCATTGGGAAAGCTAAAATTCCTCTCACTGTGTCAGGGTTAATTCTCAGTCCTTTGACTGAGATAATATGCCCCCAAATACTTAACTTGCAGCAAGCATAGCTGAAGTTTGTCTTCGGACACTTTGTGTCCCTTGGTGGCTGTTTGAGTAAATATAGACTATCTTCATGGGAGGAAGATGGTGTGTCTGAACAAAGGAGAAGGTCGTCTCCATACTGAATGAGTGTTGAGCCCTGGGGAAAAATTAAATCCTCTAAATCAGCTTTTTTTTTTTTTTTTTGAGACGGAGTTTTGCTCTTGTTGCCCAGGTTGGAGTGCAATGGCACAATCTCGGCTCACAGCAACCTCCACCTCTCAGGTTCAAGCGAATCTCCTGCCTCAGCCTCCCTAGTAGCTGGGATTACAGGCATGTGCCACCACACCCGGCTAATTTTGTATTTTTAGTAGAGATGGGATTTCTCCATGTTGGTCAGGCTGGTCTCGAACTCCCAACCTCAGGTGATCCGCCCGCCTCAGCCTCCCAAAGTGCTGGGATTACAGGCATGAGCCACCATGCCCAGCTCTAAATCAGCTTTTAATATTTGAGAAAAGTAAGTGGGACTTTCTGTATACCCTTGAGGCATTACAGTCCACATATATTGCCCTTCTTTCCAAGTAAAGATAAACCAATACCGGCTGTCTGGATCTACAGGAGTACTAAAGAAGGCACGGCAGAGATCTGCCACTGAGAAATACTGGCTGGTAGTGGGTATAGCTGATAGGACATGTGGGTTGGTACTATTGGGTGTCTGGGTATTATGATATTATTGATTGCCCTCAAGTCCTGTACAAATCTCATCCTCTCCCACTTGGTTTCTTTACAGGGAATGTAGGGCTCGTGTAGGGAATAGTGAGTCCCCTTTTCAGACAATCTTATAGGGGCGATTCCGTCTATGGCTTCCTCTACAGTATCGTAGAGGATACTGTTGGAGGTTGAGTAGGGGTTTCTTGGTTTCTCGGGTTTATCTCTACCTTTATTGGAGTGGCTGAGAGTATTTCCTCTATATCTGTATTTGACTGAGACTGTAAGTGGAAGGGACATCGTTGAGCAAGGGTTCTGCTTCTGGTGTTAACAGGAAAATTGGGGAAGCTAAGAGGAGTTTTATCATTTCCTACTCTTTATTCCAGTGTCTTCTCTTCTCCCTTAATATTTCTTCCTCTCTCTCCATTTCATTTTCCTGGTCACAAGATGGTGTGTTAACATTACTGGGAGTAAATTGTGGTACACTCTCAGGACTTTTTTTTAATGTGCTATTTTTGGTCCTCTGGCTCCAATTCTTAAAAAGAGTTCACCTTTTGATGAAAAAGATATATGATGAAAAAGATATATGATGAAAAAGGCATCATGGATGTTGAGGAGATCATGGCCCAAAAGATTGACAAGGGACGTAGGGCATATAAGAAACATGTGGGTCCTACTGAGCGTGTCACACTTAGAGCCTGTGGTGGGGGAGCGGAACTCAATGAAACGGGAAGGTATAGGTTTAAGATTGTTTTACTAGACATACCCACAATGTTAACTTTTTTATTACTCCGAGGAATGGGGTTTCTAAATAAGCTGGGATTTATCAGAGATATAGCCATGCCTGTGTCGATAAAGGCGGTTGTCAGCTCATGGTTATTATATTAATCTCCCCCAGTTTTTTTTTGTCAGGGTAGAATATTTGGAGATATAAGACTCCTGTACTTCCTCGGAGCACCCCTAGTCTTCCTGAGTTGCATTTTCCTGCCTTTTCTTTCATTTCAGCCTAAGGCAATCCCTTTTAAGGGGTCCTGGACTTTTACAGCAGCAACAGACTGGGAGGCAAGCGTTCTCAGATCTAGAGAGCTTAAAAATCTTTCTGGGGCTGATAGGTTTAGAAGTTAATTGCTTTAGCTGTACATGCATAAATCTAGCAATCTTCTGGTTTTCCTTTTTTATCATAGTGTGGGATAATTGGTCAGCTAAGTTAAGTAGTTCATTAGTTCTAGCTATGGCCCAATTTATCATGTGGCATTTTACAAGCATGGCTAAATCATCATCTAGTCTGTTTAATAAATTTGCATTTAATAATGTATCATTTTTATTGTTTTCAAAACAATCAGCTGACATCCCACAATATTGTCTAAAAGTTTTATCAAAACATGTAAAACAATCTAAACGAATGCATTTGGGTTCTGGCAGCATTGCTGGATTTTTTTCCAATCCACAACCCTTTGGAACACTGAAGGAATACTATTTAACAGTCATTGCTTGTTCCTATGCATCTTTACGCCTGTCTTCTGGATTTGGTGGGGGCTGGTTGTTGTGGCTATACTGGGCATTCAGGGGTCAAATCTGTTACAGGGTCTGACCGTTGTGCTTTTTCTAGCCGTTCTTTCGCTGTAGCTTCTGAGACCAACATGTGGACCAGCTGATAAAGGTCGGAATGACCTGGGTCCTGGGTTCTAATAATGAGCTCAAACTCTTGGGCAAACCTGATTGGATCTTTCTGGGGATCAGGAAATTCTTTATGCCTCATAATTCAGCCTTTGACCAAGGTTGGTAGACAATCGCTGGGGTCCCCTACCTGTCACCAGTTGTTCCCAGAATGGGGCGATCATGAGAGAAGTCCCCGCAGGGTCCCCTTTTCCACATCTTCCAGGTGAGACGCTGCCACTGGGGCTGTCGGGGAATCAGCAGCAGCTGGGGCCCTTGAAGTCCGAGTCCTGACTGCCTTGTTGGGCATGTTAAACATGCAGGAGAAAAGTGGGACAGATCTGGTCTGGGGAAGTTAGTTCAGAGCGGTCAGGGTAGAGTGGGAGTGTAGGTGGAGGTGCCAGCTAGGAATAAGGGATTTCAAGGATTTCTTTAAGAGAGGGAAAAGATTAGCGGGTTCTTGATGAGCATTTCTAAGTTGCTTGTTTGCCTCCTATAGGGAGATGAGGTGGTCTGCACTCCTTTTGCTACTCTCCAGATACCACTGAAAATAACTCTCCCATTCTGGTTGCTTATTTGTTGTGCCTGCATTTTCCACCCTAGTTCTCAGTTACGCTAATTAGGGCATCTCAAAAGATCCCCATTTAGGTCATTGTAACTTAGAATCTGCTTTAGTTATAGCGGTCCACTTATTTAAATATTTGCATGATAATTTGCCGTAAGTATTTGGCATATAGCCGGCCAGAGTTTCTAAAGCGGGGATTTTGTGTTCTGCAGCTGCTGGGGTCTTAGAGGACTTGTTCCCCATAATTTAGAGCTCCTCTTCAGATTTGATGAAGTCAGGACATGTGTCCGCCCCAAAATGTGCTGCTTGCAGACCTAGCTTTTCCAGGCCGTTACCTCCTGAACCAGTTTGGTCTACCCCTGTCACGGCTACCTGGCACAGGTGTGTCAGGGGCTGAAGTTGCAGGAGGGGTCAGTTCCTTATATGCACCTGCTGGCTGAGATGAGACCCTAAATATGCTCTTCTGAAAGAGGAAACCTATTTGGAGCTGCTGCACATCTTAGGGAGTGTTTCTCCCGGACACCCTCAGGTGACTCTCAGTTGTCTGAGAATGCCCTGAGAGGCTGAGGGGAGCAAGGTGCTCTATTTCTTCAGCATGGAAGATTCCACACTCATGAGCCAGAGGGTTCAGAGTTGGTCAGATCTGATTGGGGAAAGAACCGAAAGAGATACACATACACGCACACACAAAGCAGAGACAAGCAACAAAAATAGTTAAGCAAAACTAACAATGATCCACAAAATATACAGTTTCTGAGCACTCCAAGTATAAGTTGGAAGTTAGCACCAGCTGGTTGTTAGTGCTAATTTTCGTCATTTCGTCATTTAAATTTGCAAGACAGAATTCCAAACCAGTTTCTCACCCAGGGATGGGGCCCAAGCTGGAGAGTGCTCTCTGCCAATGCAGAAGCAGATGAACTCACCTTCCATGATGGAAGCCAGTGGAGAAACTCCCACAAAAAGGGATTTTTTTTTTAAACAGCAAATAAACCTCAGACCCCCCCCCCCCCAACTGAGAAACGTTGGAAGATCAGGGATCCCTGGAGGAAAGAGGGCCCAGACTTCAGCAGATTGTCTTGCTGGTTCGGGCTACAAGGTGCCTGAGCCAGTACCACGTACTGAAAGGCAAAACTGCCCCAGGCCCGGCCACTTTCACTCAGGTCCCTTTGTGGTTACCAGATGTCAATCAAAAAAGTAACAAGACAAATCTCAATCATTTTAGATTTATTTGCCAAAGTTAAGGATGTGCCCAGGAGACAGGCCTATGCCTTTCTCCAAAGATGACTTTGAGGGCTCCAAATTTAAAGGGGAAAGGGTGGGATATTGAGAAGCACAGAATGCTGAGATCTTGCTGGGTAAAGTTAGTGTCTTAGGAATGTAATTCAAAAAGTTACTGTTTTTGTAACTTCCTAGAAGCAGGGAATTCAATATTTTAGTCTAAATTTTTACCTAGTAAGGTCCCTTCTATCCCTCAATAATAAATATTCATGGTAACATATGGGAGGATATTTCAACCTGAGTGAATATCCTCTTCTCCATTTGGTTCTTTTTTCTCTCATATAAAAGTTCAGCATTGTTCAATAACTTTAAACAGTTCCTTTATAAGACAAGGTAATTTTCTTATGCTGGTTGCATGGGGGTAGGGAGCATGCTATGTAGACATCCTATCAAACCCCAAACCTCTCTAACTTTTGCCTGGAAAAAATTTGGAGTCGAGTTTTTACCTAACATTTGCAACCCTACGGCGCCACCTAGTGGAATAGGATTTTCTGTCAGCCCTGTTGGCCACACTTCTAGTTTCCTAATTATTTTTCCTTTTACATCCCTCTGTCAGTGATCAGGCAATATGTCCTGTTTGTAAACAAAAAAACTCCGCTTTCAACTGCCAGGAGGAAGCTATCCTAATACAACAGGTTTTAGCTTCAATACCGTCCTCATCAAAGGAAGGGCAGCCATTCAGTTCTCATGTTCTTTTAAGGCACCTGTTCTGCATTCAACAACATTGGGATTTAAACAAAAAAGAATTTTGCATTTGAGGTTAATCAGTCCCATTCTGTGGGATTCCAGTTTTTCACTGGGGCCATAGCAAGGGAAGCCAAATAGGGCATTAAAACACTTTCTCCATTAAAGAGTCTTGCCTAAGTCCAACTACTACATAATCTCTCCCAGGCCTATTGGATACCTTGGGAGGCTTTGGGCTGAGTGGGTCTCAGAATCCAACAGGGCAGAAAGCTAGGGTCTTGCACAGGTAAGTGTGACTAGCCTGCCTACGACCTCCTCCAGATCCATGAGTAAAGGTCACACTTGTATCCATGGGGTGGCACCTATAATGGTTGCCAGGACCCAGAGGAGAGGAGGAAAGAGGAGAAAGGCAAAAGGGCAACGCCTTTTCTCTATTTCCTTCCACCCTTGGTCACGCCAAAGGGAGGAAGGGGACTAAGGAATGCCTTGTCTCCCACTCTTTCTAGATGGGTAACAAACCATCTGCATTCTGTGCTCCCCTTGAGTGTATTCTAAATCACTGGAACTCCTTTAACCCTAAGACTCTAAAGAGAAAGTGGTGTATATTCTATTACACAGGGTGTGGCCTTGTTACCTTCTTGGGAACAAACAAACCTGGCCTGAGGAAAGTCTTGATTTCTATACTATCAACAACTAAAACTTTTCTGTAGGCAAAAGGGCAAATGGTCCAAGGTTCCCAGTGTAAAGGTTTTCTTTGCCTTGCAAGATAACCTAAATCTTTATAAGCATTGTACAGTTAACCCTACCCTCTTGGCAGCCACGTCAGGCAAGCCTGTAAAGGATGGTTCCCCAGAGTCAAGTAAACAAACCCTTGGGGAACCCTCAAACACAACTTCTGGGTGCCCTACGTGCCCCACAATAGCCGGATCATTCGCTTCTCTGGTAGTGCCCCTCAAGAAACTCCCAACTTTGCTGTTGCCCCTGCAGGAAATGCCCAATGGTGCTACTCGGGTTCAAGGTTCCTGCTCATTGCAGGACCTTAAACAAATAAAGGGGAACCTGAGGAGGTTCTCTAATAACCCTAATTAATATATAGAGGCTTTCCAAAATTTAATCCAAGTGTTTAATCTAACTTAAAAAGATGCTATGCTACTTTTAAGCCAAAACCTAACTGTTGGAGGGGGGAAAAGCAGTCGTACAGGCAGCAGAAACATTTGGAGATAACAACATCTATAACTAGTCTAAAAGTCTTAAAGGAAGAAGTCTAAAAGAAAGAAAGGTGAGCAGATAGCAAAACCTCCATTCCCAATAGGGAGGGAGGCAGTACCCCTTGAAAATTCCAATTGGAATCCCAACAATTCTATAAATGAGCAGGGGGGAAAAATGCTTTCTGATGTGCATACGAAAAGGCTTACAAAACACCTCCCTACCTCCTGATTCTGTTAACAGACAGTTAATGTTAAAAAACAAATTTATTACTCAGGCAGCCCCTAATATCAAAAGAAAATTGCAAAAACTGTCCACAGGTTCAAATAGAACCTCTTCTAAAGAACCTCTTCAAAGTGGCTACTTCAGTCTTTTACAATAAAACCCTGGAGGAGGCCCAGGAGAAGGAGAGGAACTATAAGACAAAAACAGAGGTTTTAGTGGCTGCATTACAGGCCTATAAAATCCAGAACCCTCAAGGTGCATCTGCTAATTGCTACCAATGTGGCAAACCAAGGCACTTCAAAAGGGATTGCCCAGACATCAAGAAGCAGCCACCTCAAGCCTGTCCAGCCTGTGGTGGAAACCACTGGAAGTCAAACTGTTCCCGGAGACATAGGTCACTGGGTCCAGAACCAGTCTCCCAAGTAGACTAATGGGTCCCAGGGATCAATTCCCTGGCTCCAGTGGTTCCGACTGCCATTACCATCCAGCAGCCCTGGGTAATTCTGAAGGTAGAAGGGAGAATAAAATTCAGGCAGAGGTGATTTCAGATGAAGATGAGGAATTTGTAGGGAACTGGAGCAAAGGTGACTCTTGTTAAATGTTTTAGCAAAGAGACTGGTGGCATTTTGCCCCTGCCCTAGAGAATTGTGGAACTTTTAACTCAAGAGAGATGATTTAGGGTATCTGGTGGAAGAAATTTCTAAGCAGCAAAGCATTCAAAAAGTGACAGGTGCTGTTAAAAGCATTTTGTTTTAAAAGGGAAACAGAGTACAAAAGTTCAGAAAATTTGCAGCCTGACAATGAAGTAGAAAAGAAAACATCCATTTTTTTGAGGAGATATTCAAGCTGGCTGCAGAAATCTGCATAAGTAACAAGGAGCCAAATGTTACTCCTCAAGACAATGGGGAAAATGTCTCCAGGACATGTCATAGGTCTTCATGGTGGCCCCTCCCATCACAGACCCAGAAGCCTAGGAGGAAAAAATGGTTTTGAGGGCTGGGCCCAGGGTCTCTTTGCTGTGTGCAGGCCTAGGGACTTGGTGCCCTGTGTCCCAGCCACTCCAGCTGTGGCAGAAAGGGGCCAACATACAGCTTAGGCTGTGACTTCAGAGGCTGGAAGCCACAAACCTTGGCAGTTTCCATGTGGTGTTGAGCCTATGAGCACACAGAAGTCAAGAACTGAAGTTTGGGAACCTCTGCCTAGATTTCAAAAGATGTATGGAAATGCGTGGATGCCCAGACAAAAGTTTGCCACAGGGGCAGGGTCCTCATGGAGAACCTCTGCTAGGGCATCAGATCTTGTGAGATTTATTCACTACCAGGAGAAAAGTATGGGGAAAAACTACCCCCATGATGCAGTTATCTCCAGATCCCTCCCAAAACACATGGAAATTATGAGAGCTATAATTCAAGATGAGATTTGGGTGGGGACACAGCCAAACAATACCATTCCATCCCTGGCCCCTCCCAAATCTCATGTCCTCATATTTCAAAAGCAATAATGTCTTCTCAACAGTCCCCCAGAGTCCTTTTAGCATTAACTCAAAAGTCCACAGTCCAAAGTCTCATCTGAGACACAGCAAGTCCCTTCTGCCTATGATTCTGTAAAATCAAAAGTCAGTCAGTTACTTCCTAGATACAATGGTGGTATAGTGATTGGGTAAATACAGCCATTCGAAATTCGAGAAATTAGCCAAAACGAAGGGACTAAAGGCCCATGCAAGTCTGAAATCCAGTGGGGCAGTCATTAAACCTTGAAGTTCCAAAATGATCTCCTTTGACACCATGTCTCACATCCAGGTCACACTGATGCAAAAGTGGGCTTCCATGACCTTGGGCTCTGCCCTGTGGCTTTGCAGGGTTACCCCACTCTTGGCTGCTTTCATGGGCCGGAGTTGAGTGTCTGTGGCTCTTCCAGGGCCATAGAGCAAGCTGTTGATGGATCTACCAGTCTGGGGTCTGGAGTGGCCCTTTTCTCACCACTCCACTAGGCAGTGCCCTAGTGAGGACTCTGTGGGGGCTTCAACCTCACATTTTTCTTCTGCACTGCCCTAGCAGAGGTTCTCCATGAGGGCCCTACCCCTGCAGCAAACTCCTGCCTGGACATCCACGCATTTCCATACATCGTCTGAAATCTAGACAGAGGTTCCCAAACCTCAATTCTTGACCTCTGTGCACCCAGAGGCTCCACATCACATGGAAGCTGCCAAGGCTTAGGGCTTGCATTCTTTGAAGCCACAACCCAAGCTGTACCTTGGCCCCTTTTAGCCACGGCTGGAGTGGCTGGGACACAGGGCACCAAGTCCTTACCTAGACTGCACATAGCAGGGGGGCCCTGGGCCAGGCACAAAAAAAAAAAAACATTTTTTCCTACTAGGCCTCCAGGGCTGTGATGGGAGGGGCTGCCACGAATGTCTCTGACATACCCTAGAGACATTTTCTCATTGTCTTGGTGACTAACGTTTGGCTCCTTGCTCACGCCTGTAATTCCAGCACTTTGGGAGGCCGAGGCAGGCAGATCACTTGAGGTCAGGAGTTCGAGACCATCATGGCCAACATGGTGAAACCTTGTCTCTACTAAAAATATAAAAATCAGCTGGGAGTGGAGTCAGGCACCTGTAATCCCAGCCACTCAGGAGGCTGAGGCAGGAGAATCACTTGAACCCAGGAGGGGAGGTCGAGGTGAGCTGAGATCATGGCCACTGCATTCCAGCCTGGGTGACAGAGGGAGACTCTGTCTCAAAAAACAAACAAAAAATTTGACTCCTTATTATGCAAATTTCTGCAACTGGCTTGAATTTCTCCACAGAAAATGGGTTTTCCCTTTTTTTTTTTTTTTTTTTTTT
>NW_022321178.1:0-1642 GCF_002776525.5 Piliocolobus tephrosceles | reverse complement strand
TGAGACAGAGTCTTGCTCTGTCACCCAGGCTGGAATGCAGTGGCGCGATCTTGGGTCACTGGAAGCTCCGCCTCCTGGGTTCACGCCATTCTCCTGCCTCAGCCTGCCAACTAGTTGGGACTACAGGCGCCCGCCACCGTGCCCGGCTAATTTTTTGTATTTCTTAGTAGAGACAAGGTTTCACCATGGTCTCGATCTCCTGACCTCATGGATCCATCCACCTTGGCCTCCCAGAGTGCTGGGATTACAGGCGTGAGTCACCACGCCCAGCCGGGTTTTCTTTTTCTGTCTCATCGTCAGACTACAAATTTTCTGAACTTTTACACCCTGTTTTTCTTCAAAAACTTAATCCTTTTAACAGCACCCAAGCCACCTCTTGAATGCTTTTCTTTGCTTAGAAATTTCCTGCCAGATACCTAAATCATCTCCCTCAAGTTCGAGGTTTCACAGATGTCTAGGGCAAGCGCAAAATGCCACCAGTCTCTTTGCTGAAACATAGCAAGTGTCACCTTTGTTCTAGTTCCCAAGAAGTTCCTTATCTCCATCTGAGACCACCTTAGCCTGGATTTCATTGTCCACATCAGCAGCAGCATTTTGGTCAAATCCATTCAACAAGTCTCTAGGGAGTTCCAAACTTTCCCACATTTTCTTGTCTTCTTCTGAACCCTCCAAACTGTTCCAACCTCTACCTGTTACTCAGTTCCAAAGTTACTTCCACATTTTGGGGTATATTTACAACAACACCTCACTCTACTGGTACCAATTTACTGTATTACTCCGTTTTCACACTACTGATAAAGACATACCCAAGACTGGGTAATTTATCAAGAAAAAGAGGTTTAATGGACTCACAGTTTCACATGACTGGGGAGGCCTCACAATCATGGTGCAAGGGGAAAGGCACATCTTACATGACAGCAGACAAGAGAGAATGAGAGCCAAGCAAAAGGGGTTTCCCTTATAAAGTCATCAGATCTCATGAGACTGACTCACTACCTCGAGAACAGTGTGGGAGACTCTGTCCCCGTGATTCAGTTATCCCCACTGGGTCCCTCCCACAACATGTGAGAATTATGGGAGCTACAATTTCAGATAAGATGTGGGTGGGACACAGCCAAACCTTATCACATGTTTTTAAGCATTTTGGGTTTTATGGGCATTTCCTGGATTGGGGCTGGTTCAAATGCTGCTCTTTTAGCTGTGGTGTCAGCCAATTGGTTACCCTGACCTTCTCTGATTGTTTAATTTACAGTGATGTGGGATTTTTATGGTTGCCAACTATTTTGGTTTTTGAATAGGTTTTTTTTTTTTTTTTTTTTTGAGATGGAGTCTCACTCTTGTCACCCAGGCTGGAGTGCAGTGGCACAATCTCAGCTCACTGCAACCTCCACCTCCCAGGTACAAGCAATTCTCCTGCCTCAGCCTCCCAAGTAGCTGGGATTACAGGCACCCACCACCACACCCGGCCAATTTTTGTATTTTTAGTAGAGATGGGGTTTCACCATGTCGGCCAGGCTGGTCTTGAACTCCTGACCTCATGTGAGGAAACCACAGCATATCCTGCTCCAAAATTTCCATCCTCTCCTCTTAAATAGGAGCCATCTGTATACCATTCTAGTTTAGCATTATCCAGTGGCATCTC
>NW_022321177.1:10034-11676 GCF_002776525.5 Piliocolobus tephrosceles | reverse complement strand
GAGATGCCACTGGATAATGCTAAACTAGAATGGTATACAGATGGCTCCTATTTAAGAGGAGAGGATGGAAATTTTGGAGCAGGATATGCTGTGGTTTCCTCACATGAGGTCAGGAGTTCAAGACCAGCCTGGCCGACATGGTGAAACCCCATCTCTACTAAAAATACAAAAATTGGCCGGGTGTGGTGGTGGGTGCCTGTAATCCCAGCTACTTGGGAGGCTGAGGCAGGAGAATTGCTTGTACCTGGGAGGTGGAGGTTGCAGTGAGCTGAGATTGTGCCACTGCACTCCAGCCTGGGTGACAAGAGTGAGACTCCATCTCAAAAAAAAAAAAAAAAAAAAACCTATTCAAAAACCAAAATAGTTGGCAACCATAAAAATCCCACATCACTGTAAATTAAACAATCAGAGAAGGTCAGGGTAACCAATTGGCTGACACCACAGCTAAAAGAGCAGCATTTGAACCAGCCCCAATCCAGGAAATGCCCATAAAACCCAAAATGCTTAAAAACATGTGATAAGGTTTGGCTGTGTCCCACCCACATCTTATCTGAAATTGTAGCTCCCATAATTCTCACATGTTGTGGGAGGGACCCAGTGGGGATAACTGAATCACGGGGACAGAGTCTCCCACACTGTTCTCGAGGTAGTGAGTCAGTCTCATGAGATCTGATGACTTTATAAGGGAAACCCCTTTTGCTTGGCTCTCATTCTCTCTTGTCTGCTGTCATGTAAGATGTGCCTTTCCCCTTGCACCATGATTGTGAGGCCTCCCCAGTCATGTGAAACTGTGAGTCCATTAAACCTCTTTTTCTTGATAAATTACCCAGTCTTGGGTATGTCTTTATCAGTAGTGTGAAAACGGAGTAATACAGTAAATTGGTACCAGTAGAGTGAGGTGTTGTTGTAAATATACCCCAAAATGTGGAAGTAACTTTGGAACTGAGTAACAGGTAGAGGTTGGAACAGTTTGGAGGGTTCAGAAGAAGACAAGAAAATGTGGGAAAGTTTGGAACTCCCTAGAGACTTGTTGAATGGATTTGACCAAAATGCTGCTGCTGATGTGGACAATGAAATCCAGGCTAAGGTGGTCTCAGATGGAGATAAGGAACTTCTTGGGAACTAGAACAAAGGTGACACTTGCTATGTTTCAGCAAAGAGACTGGTGGCATTTTGCGCTTGCCCTAGACATCTGTGAAACCTCGAACTTGAGGGAGATGATTTAGGTATCTGGCAGGAAATTTCTAAGCAAAGAAAAGCATTCAAGAGGTGGCTTGGGTGCTGTTAAAAGGATTAAGTTTTTGAAGAAAAACAGGGTGTAAAAGTTCAGAAAATTTGTAGTCTGACGATGAGACAGAAAAAGAAAACCCGGCTGGGCGTGGTGACTCACGCCTGTAATCCCAGCACTCTGGGAGGCCAAGGTGGATGGATCCATGAGGTCAGGAGATCGAGACCATGGTGAAACCTTGTCTCTACTAAGAAATACAAAAAATTAGCCGGGCACGGTGGCGGGCGCCTGTAGTCCCAACTAGTTGGCAGGCTGAGGCAGGAGAATGGCGTGAACCCAGGAGGCGGAGCTTCCAGTGACCCAAGATCGCGCCACTGCATTCCAGCCTGGGTGACAGAGCAAGACTCTGTCTCA
>NW_022321177.1:0-9934 GCF_002776525.5 Piliocolobus tephrosceles | reverse complement strand
AAAAAAAAAAAAAAAAAAAAAAGGGAAAACCCATTTTCTGTGGAGAAATTCAAGCCAGTTGCAGAAATTTGCATAATAAGGAGTCAAATTTTTTGTTTGTTTTTTGAGACAGAGTCTCCCTCTGTCACCCAGGCTGGAATGCAGTGGCCATGATCTCAGCTCACCTCGACCTCCCCTCCTGGGTTCAAGTGATTCTCCTGCCTCAGCCTCCTGAGTGGCTGGGATTACAGGTGCCTGACTCCACTCCCAGCTGATTTTTATATTTTTAGTAGAGACAAGGTTTCACCATGTTGGCCATGATGGTCTCGAACTCCTGACCTCAAGTGATCTGCCTGCCTCGGCCTCCCAAAGTGCTGGAATTACAGGCGTGAGCAAGGAGCCAAACGTTAGTCACCAAGACAATGAGAAAATGTCTCTAGGGTATGTCAGAGACATTCGTGGCAGCCCCTCCCATCACAGCCCTGGAGGCCTAGTAGGAAAAAATGTTTTTTTTTTTTTGTGCCTGGCCCAGGGCCCCCCTGCTATGTGCAGTCTAGGTAAGGACTTGGTGCCCTGTGTCCCAGCCACTCCAGCCGTGGCTAAAAGGGGCCAAGGTACAGCTTGGGTTGTGGCTTCAAAGAATGCAAGCCCTAAGCCTTGGCAGCTTCCATGTGATGTGGAGCCTCTGGGTGCACAGAGGTCAAGAATTGAGGTTTGGGAACCTCTGTCTAGATTTCAGACGATGTATGGAAATGCGTGGATGTCCAGGCAGGAGTTTGCTGCAGGGGTAGGGCCCTCATGGAGAACCTCTGCTAGGGCAGTGCAGAAGAAAAATGTGAGGTTGAAGCCCCCACAGAGTCCTCACTAGGGCACTGCCTAGTGGAGTGGTGAGAAAAGGGCCACTCCAGACCCCAGACTGGTAGATCCATCAACAGCTTGCTCTATGGCCCTGGAAGAGCCACAGACACTCAACTCCGGCCCATGAAAGCAGCCAAGAGTGGGGTAACCCTGCAAAGCCACAGGGCAGAGCCCAAGGTCATGGAAGCCCACTTTTGCATCAGTGTGACCTGGATGTGAGACATGGTGTCAAAGGAGATCATTTTGGAACTTCAAGGTTTAATGACTGCCCCACTGGATTTCAGACTTGCATGGGCCTTTAGTCCCTTCGTTTTGGCTAATTTCTCGAATTTCGAATGGCTGTATTTACCCAATCACTATACCACCATTGTATCTAGGAAGTAACTGACTGACTTTTGATTTTACAGAATCATAGGCAGAAGGGACTTGCTGTGTCTCAGATGAGACTTTGGACTGTGGACTTTTGAGTTAATGCTAAAAGGACTCTGGGGGACTGTTGAGAAGACATTATTGCTTTTGAAATATGAGGACATGAGATTTGGGAGGGGCCAGGGATGGAATGGTATTGTTTGGCTGTGTCCCCACCCAAATCTCATCTTGAATTATAGCTCTCATAATTTCCATGTGTTTTGGGAGGGATCTGGAGATAACTGCATCATGGGGGTAGTTTTTCCCCATACTTTTCTCCTGGTAGTGAATAAATCTCACAAGATCTGATGCCCTAGCAGAGGTTCTCCATGAGGACCCTGCCCCTGTGGCAAACTTTTGTCTGGGCATCCACGCATTTCCATACATCTTTTGAAATCTAGGCAGAGGTTCCCAAACTTCAGTTCTTGACTTCTGTGTGCTCATAGGCTCAACACCACATGGAAACTGCCAAGGTTTGTGGCTTCCAGCCTCTGAAGTCACAGCCTAAGCTGTATGTTGGCCCCTTTCTGCCACAGCTGGAGTGGCTGGGACACAGGGCACCAAGTCCCTAGGCCTGCACACAGCAAAGAGACCCTGGGCCCAGCCCTCAAAACCATTTTTTCCTCCTAGGCTTCTGGGTCTGTGATGGGAGGGGCCACCATGAAGACCTATGACATGTCCTGGAGACATTTTCCCCATTGTCTTGAGGAGTAACATTTGGCTCCTTGTTACTTATGCAGATTTCTGCAGCCAGCTTGAATATCTCCTCAAAAAAATGGATGTTTTCTTTTCTACTTCATTGTCAGGCTGCAAATTTTCTGAACTTTTGTACTCTGTTTCCCTTTTAAAACAAAATGCTTTTAACAGCACCTGTCACTTTTTGAATGCTTTGCTGCTTAGAAATTTCTTCCACCAGATACCCTAAATCATCTCTCTTGAGTTAAAAGTTCCACAATTCTCTAGGGCAGGGGCAAAATGCCACCAGTCTCTTTGCTAAAACATTTAACAAGAGTCACCTTTGCTCCAGTTCCCTACAAATTCCTCATCTTCATCTGAAATCACCTCTGCCTGAATTTTATTCTCCCTTCTACCTTCAGAATTACCCAGGGCTGCTGGATGGTAATGGCAGTCGGAACCACTGGAGCCAGGGAATTGATCCCTGGGACCCATTAGTCTACTTGGGAGACTGGTTCTGGACCCAGTGACCTATGTCTCCGGGAACAGTTTGACTTCCAGTGGTTTCCACCACAGGCTGGACAGGCTTGAGGTGGCTGCTTCTTGATGTCTGGGCAATCCCTTTTGAAGTGCCTTGGTTTGCCACATTGGTAGCAATTAGCAGATGCACCTTGAGGGTTCTGGATTTTATAGGCCTGTAATGCAGCCACTAAAACCTCTGTTTTTGTCTTATAGTTCCTCTCCTTCTCCTGGGCCTCCTCCAGGGTTTTATTGTAAAAGACTGAAGTAGCCACTTTGAAGAGGTTCTTTAGAAGAGGTTCTATTTGAACCTGTGGACAGTTTTTGCAATTTTCTTTTGATATTAGGGGCTGCCTGAGTAATAAATTTGTTTTTTAACATTAACTGTCTGTTAACAGAATCAGGAGGTAGGGAGGTGTTTTGTAAGCCTTTTCGTATGCACATCAGAAAGCATTTTTCCCCCCTGCTCATTTATAGAATTGTTGGGATTCCAATTGGAATTTTCAAGGGGTACTGCCTCCCTCCCTATTGGGAATGGAGGTTTTGCTATCTGCTCACCTTTCTTTCTTTTAGACTTCTTCCTTTAAGACTTTTAGACTAGTTATAGATGTTGTTATCTCCAAATGTTTCTGCTGCCTGTACGACTGCTTTTCCCCCCTCCAACAGTTAGGTTTTGGCTTAAAAGTAGCATAGCATCTTTTTAAGTTAGATTAAACACTTGGATTAAATTTTGGAAAGCCTCTATATATTAATTAGGGTTATTAGAGAACCTCCTCAGGTTCCCCTTTATTTGTTTAAGGTCCTGCAATGAGCAGGAACCTTGAACCCGAGTAGCACCATTGGGCATTTCCTGCAGGGGCAACAGCAAAGTTGGGAGTTTCTTGAGGGGCACTACCAGAGAAGCGAATGATCCGGCTATTGTGGGGCACGTAGGGCACCCAGAAGTTGTGTTTGAGGGTTCCCCAAGGGTTTGTTTACTTGACTCTGGGGAACCATCCTTTACAGGCTTGCCTGACGTGGCTGCCAAGAGGGTAGGGTTAACTGTACAATGCTTATAAAGATTTAGGTTATCTTGCAAGGCAAAGAAAACCTTTACACTGGGAACCTTGGACCATTTGCCCTTTTGCCTACAGAAAAGTTTTAGTTGTTGATAGTATAGAAATCAAGACTTTCCTCAGGCCAGGTTTGTTTGTTCCCAAGAAGGTAACAAGGCCACACCCTGTGTAATAGAATATACACCACTTTCTCTTTAGAGTCTTAGGGTTAAAGGAGTTCCAGTGATTTAGAATACACTCAAGGGGAGCACAGAATGCAGATGGTTTGTTACCCATCTAGAAAGAGTGGGAGACAAGGCATTCCTTAGTCCCCTTCCTCCCTTTGGCGTGACCAAGGGTGGAAGGAAATAGAGAAAAGGCGTTGCCCTTTTGCCTTTCTCCTCTTTCCTCCTCTCCTCTGGGTCCTGGCAACCATTATAGGTGCCACCCCATGGATACAAGTGTGACCTTTACTCATGGATCTGGAGGAGGTCGTAGGCAGGCTAGTCACACTTACCTGTGCAAGACCCTAGCTTTCTGCCCTGTTGGATTCTGAGACCCACTCAGCCCAAAGCCTCCCAAGGTATCCAATAGGCCTGGGAGAGATTATGTAGTAGTTGGACTTAGGCAAGACTCTTTAATGGAGAAAGTGTTTTAATGCCCTATTTGGCTTCCCTTGCTATGGCCCCAGTGAAAAACTGGAATCCCACAGAATGGGACTGATTAACCTCAAATGCAAAATTCTTTTTTGTTTAAATCCCAATGTTGTTGAATGCAGAACAGGTGCCTTAAAAGAACATGAGAACTGAATGGCTGCCCTTCCTTTGATGAGGACGGTATTGAAGCTAAAACCTGTTGTATTAGGATAGCTTCCTCCTGGCAGTTGAAAGCGGAGTTTTTTTGTTTACAAACAGGACATATTGCCTGATCACTGACAGAGGGATGTAAAAGGAAAAATAATTAGGAAACTAGAAGTGTGGCCAACAGGGCTGACAGAAAATCCTATTCCACTAGGTGGCGCCGTAGGGTTGCAAATGTTAGGTAAAAACTCGACTCCAAATTTTTTCCAGGCAAAAGTTAGAGAGGTTTGGGGTTTGATAGGATGTCTACATAGCATGCTCCCTACCCCCATGCAACCAGCATAAGAAAATTACCTTGTCTTATAAAGGAACTGTTTAAAGTTATTGAACAATGCTGAACTTTTATATGAGAGAAAAAAGAACCAAATGGAGAAGAGGATATTCACTCAGGTTGAAATATCCTCCCATATGTTACCATGAATATTTATTATTGAGGGATAGAAGGGACCTTACTAGGTAAAAATTTAGACTAAAATATTGAATTCCCTGCTTCTAGGAAGTTACAAAAACAGTAACTTTTTGAATTACATTCCTAAGACACTAACTTTACCCAGCAAGATCTCAGCATTCTGTGCTTCTCAATATCCCACCCTTTCCCCTTTAAATTTGGAGCCCTCAAAGTCATCTTTGGAGAAAGGCATAGGCCTGTCTCCTGGGCACATCCTTAACTTTGGCAAATAAATCTAAAATGATTGAGATTTGTCTTGTTACTTTTTTGATTGACATCTGGTAACCACAAAGGGACCTGAGTGAAAGTGGCCGGGCCTGGGGCAGTTTTGCCTTTCAGTACGTGGTACTGGCTCAGGCACCTTGTAGCCCGAACCAGCAAGACAATCTGCTGAAGTCTGGGCCCTCTTTCCTCCAGGGATCCCTGATCTTCCAACGTTTCTCAGTTGGGGGGGGGGGGGTCTGAGGTTTATTTGCTGTTTAAAAAAAAAATCCCTTTTTGTGGGAGTTTCTCCACTGGCTTCCATCATGGAAGGTGAGTTCATCTGCTTCTGCATTGGCAGAGAGCACTCTCCAGCTTGGGCCCCATCCCTGGGTGAGAAACTGGTTTGGAATTCTGTCTTGCAAATTTAAATGACGAAATGACGAAAATTAGCACTAACAACCAGCTGGTGCTAACTTCCAACTTATACTTGGAGTGCTCAGAAACTGTATATTTTGTGGATCATTGTTAGTTTTGCTTAACTATTTTTGTTGCTTGTCTCTGCTTTGTGTGTGCGTGTATGTGTATCTCTTTCGGTTCTTTCCCCAATCAGATCTGACCAACTCTGAACCCTCTGGCTCATGAGTGTGGAATCTTCCATGCTGAAGAAATAGAGCACCTTGCTCCCCTCAGCCTCTCAGGGCATTCTCAGACAACTGAGAGTCACCTGAGGGTGTCCGGGAGAAACACTCCCTAAGATGTGCAGCAGCTCCAAATAGGTTTCCTCTTTCAGAAGAGCATATTTAGGGTCTCATCTCAGCCAGCAGGTGCATATAAGGAACTGACCCCTCCTGCAACTTCAGCCCCTGACACACCTGTGCCAGGTAGCCGTGACAGGGGTAGACCAAACTGGTTCAGGAGGTAACGGCCTGGAAAAGCTAGGTCTGCAAGCAGCACATTTTGGGGCGGACACATGTCCTGACTTCATCAAATCTGAAGAGGAGCTCTAAATTATGGGGAACAAGTCCTCTAAGACCCCAGCAGCTGCAGAACACAAAATCCCCGCTTTAGAAACTCTGGCCGGCTATATGCCAAATACTTACGGCAAATTATCATGCAAATATTTAAATAAGTGGACCGCTATAACTAAAGCAGATTCTAAGTTACAATGACCTAAATGGGGATCTTTTGAGATGCCCTAATTAGCGTAACTGAGAACTAGGGTGGAAAATGCAGGCACAACAAATAAGCAACCAGAATGGGAGAGTTATTTTCAGTGGTATCTGGAGAGTAGCAAAAGGAGTGCAGACCACCTCATCTCCCTATAGGAGGCAAACAAGCAACTTAGAAATGCTCATCAAGAACCCGCTAATCTTTTCCCTCTCTTAAAGAAATCCTTGAAATCCCTTATTCCTAGCTGGCACCTCCACCTACACTCCCACTCTACCCTGACCGCTCTGAACTAACTTCCCCAGACCAGATCTGTCCCACTTTTCTCCTGCATGTTTAACATGCCCAACAAGGCAGTCAGGACTCGGACTTCAAGGGCCCCAGCTGCTGCTGATTCCCCGACAGCCCCAGTGGCAGCGTCTCACCTGGAAGATGTGGAAAAGGGGACCCTGCGGGGACTTCTCTCATGATCGCCCCATTCTGGGAACAACTGGTGACAGGTAGGGGACCCCAGCGATTGTCTACCAACCTTGGTCAAAGGCTGAATTATGAGGCATAAAGAATTTCCTGATCCCCAGAAAGATCCAATCAGGTTTGCCCAAGAGTTTGAGCTCATTATTAGAACCCAGGACCCAGGTCATTCCGACCTTTATCAGCTGGTCCACATGTTGGTCTCAGAAGCTACAGCGAAAGAACGGCTAGAAAAAGCACAACGGTCAGACCCTGTAACAGATTTGACCCCTGAATGCCCAGTATAGCCACAACAACCAGCCCCCACCAAATCCAGAAGACAGGCGTAAAGATGCATAGGAACAAGCAATGACTGTTAAATAGTATTCCTTCAGTGTTCCAAAGGGTTGTGGATTGGAAAAAAATCCAGCAATGCTGCCAGAACCCAAATGCATTCGTTTAGATTGTTTTACATGTTTTGATAAAACTTTTAGACAATATTGTGGGATGTCAGCTGATTGTTTTGAAAACAATAAAAATGATACATTATTAAATGCAAATTTATTAAACAGACTAGATGATGATTTAGCCATGCTTGTAAAATGCCACATGATAAATTGGGCCATAGCTAGAACTAATGAACTACTTAACTTAGCTGACCAATTATCCCACACTATGATAAAAAAGGAAAACCAGAAGATTGCTAGATTTATGCATGTACAGCTAAAGCAATTAACTTCTAAACCTATCAGCCCCAGAAAGATTTTTAAGCTCTCTAGATCTGAGAACGCTTGCCTCCCAGTCTGTTGCTGCTGTAAAAGTCCAGGACCCCTTAAAAGGGATTGCCTTAGGCTGAAATGAAAGAAAAGGCAGGAAAATGCAACTCAGGAAGACTAGGGGTGCTCCGAGGAAGTACAGGAGTCTTATATCTCCAAATATTCTACCCTGACAAAAAAAAACTGGGGGAGATTAATATAATAACCATGAGCTGACAACCGCCTTTATCGACACAGGCATGGCTATATCTCTGATAAATCCCAGCTTATTTAGAAACCCCATTCCTCGGAGTAATAAAAAAGTTAACATTGTGGGTATGTCTAGTAAAACAATCTTAAACCTATACCTTCCCGTTTCATTGAGTTCCGCTCCCCCACCACAGGCTCTAAGTGTGACACGCTCAGTAGGACCCACATGTTTCTTATATGCCCTACGTCCCTTGTCAATCTTTTGGGCCATGATCTCCTCAACATCCATGATGCCTTTTTCATCATATATCTTTTTCATCATATATCTTTTTCATCAAAAGGTGAACTCTTTTTAAGAATTGGAGCCAGAGGACCAAAAATAGCACATTAAAAAAAAGTCCTGAGAGTGTACCACAATTTACTCCCAGTAATGTTAACACACCATCTTGTGACCAGGAAAATGAAATGGAGAGAGAGGAAGAAATATTAAGGGAGAAGAGAAGACACTGGAATAAAGAGTAGGAAATGATAAAACTCCTCTTAGCTTCCCCAATTTTCCTGTTAACACCAGAAGCAGAACCCTTGCTCAACGATGTCCCTTCCACTTACAGTCTCAGTCAAATACAGATATAGAGGAAATACTCTCAGCCACTCCAATAAAGGTAGAGATAAACCCGAGAAACCAAGAAACCCCTACTCAACCTCCAACAGTATCCTCTACGATACTGTAGAGGAAGCCATAGACGGAATCGCCCCTATAAGATTGTCTGAAAAGGGGACTCACTATTCCCTACACGAGCCCTACATTCCCTGTAAAGAAACCAAGTGGGAGAGGATGAGATTTGTACAGGACTTGAGGGCAATCAATAATATCATAATACCCAGACACCCAATAGTACCAACCCACATGTCCTATCAGCTATACCCACTACCAGCCAGTATTTCTCAGTGGCAGATCTCTGCCGTGCCTTCTTTAGTACTCCTGTAGATCCAGACAGCCGGTATTGGTTTATCTTTACTTGGAAAGAAGGGCAATATATGTGGACTGTAATGCCTCAAGGGTATACAGAAAGTCCCACTTACTTTTCTCAAATATTAAAAGCTGATTTAGAGCTGGGCATGGTGGCTCATGCCTGTAATCCCAGCACTTTGGGAGGCTGAGGCGGGCGGATCACCTGAGGTTGGGAGTTCGAGACCAGCCTGACCAACATGGAGAAATCCCATCTCTACTAAAAATACAAAATTAGCCGGGTGTGGTGGCACATGCCTGTAATCCCAGCTACTAGGGAGGCTGAGGCAGGAGATTCGCTTGAACCTGAGAGGTGGAGGTTGCTGTGAGCCGAGATTGTGCCATTGCACTCCAACCTGGGCAACAAGAGCAAAACTCCGTCTCAAAAAAAAAAAAAAAAAGCTGATTTAGAGGATTTAATTTTTCCCCAGGGCTCAACACTCATTCAGTATGGAGACGACCTTCTCCTTTGTTCAGACACACCATCTTCCTCCCATGAAGATAGTCTATATTTACTCAAACAGCCACCAAGGGACACAAAGTGTCCGAAGACAAACTTCAGCTATGCTTGCTGCAAGTTAAGTATTTGGGGGCATATTATCTCAGTCAAAGGACTGAGAATTAACCCTGACACAGTGAGAGGAATTTTAGCTTTCCCAATGCTTGTCACTAATAAACAATTTAGAGCATTTTGGTCCTGGCTGGCTATTGTAGAAACTGGATATGAAATTCTTTATGACTCAATCTCTGTATGCATACTTAAAAAATAAACAACCCGATCCTGTCTTGTGGAGTCCTGAGGGACAATCAGCTGTACAACAAATAAAGGAAATTCTAACTAATGCCCCAGCCTTAGGGCACCCAAACTACAAACTGCCTTTCTCCCTTTTCACACACGAAACTGGAGGTACTGCCTCCAGGGTACTGATCCAGAAGCATGGTGATCATCAGAGACCGCTAGGCTGTTACAGCCAACACCTGGACCCGGTGGCGCGAGGGTTGCCTCCTTGTGTGAGAGCAATAGCAACCATGGCCCTTCCGTAGTCTGTTGGAGAAATAATTACGTGTTCCCCCCTTACCATTTCTGTGCCACATTCTCTTGAGACCCTTCTAAACTCTCATCATACTCAACGTGTGTCTGTCAACCGGTTAGCTTCTTATCAAATTTTGCTTGTACCATCTTCCAATATTACTACTTCCCAGTATAATAATCTTAATCCGGCCACTCTCTTGCCAGGCCCTTCCCACAAGACCCCTCGTGACTGTGTTCTGATGACTGACTGACTTCTCACCTCCAGAACAGACCTACAAGAGATGCCACTGGATAATGCTAAACTAGAATGGTATACAGATGGCTC
>NW_022321175.1:13779-14201 GCF_002776525.5 Piliocolobus tephrosceles | reverse complement strand
AAGATATTAAACCACAGGCTACCTACAAACTCAGAGCCGCCTATGTGTTTTGTTTGGCCTACATTGTTTCTGAAAATTATTTGTCAGTACTTAAACGTTGCGGTGGGGCCATTTCACTTTCGAAGTTCAGGTTTCTGGCCTCCTGTGAAAATATGAGAGTGTGGCCGGGCACGGTGGCTCACGCCTGTAATCCCAGCACTTTGGGAGGCTGAGGCGGGCAGATTACGAGGTCAAGAGATCGAGACTATCCTGTCCAACATGGTGAAACTCCGTCTTTACTAAAAATACAAAAATTAGCTGGATGTGGTGGCACATGCCTGTAGTCTCAGCTACTTGGGAGGCTGAAACAGGAGAATTGCTTGAACCCAGGAGGCAGAGGTTGCAATGAGCCGAGATCGTGCCACTGCACTCCAGCCTGGCAA
>NW_022321175.1:0-13679 GCF_002776525.5 Piliocolobus tephrosceles | reverse complement strand
AGGAGAATTGCTTGAACCCAGGAGGCAGAGGTTGCAATGAGCCGAGAACGGGCCACTGCACCCCCGGCCGGCAAAAGAAGAAAACCCAAAAAAAAAAAAAAAAAAGAACGAAAGAAAACAAAAAACGAAAAGAAAAGAAAATATGAGAGTTCTGGAAGCACTGGGCCCACACTGTCATAGAACCAGTCTCCTGCTGGAGCCAAGTGAAATCATCCATCCTGTGGCCATATTGCCTCCACGGTCCCCACCACTCCCTATTACCTCACACCATCATTGACAGCAGCAGTATGTGCCTGCCTTGGGTTAAGAGTACACTTTGGAGCCGGGCCTGGTGGCTCACACCTGTAATCCCAGCTTTTGGGAGGCCAAGGCGGGCAGATCACCCAAGGTCAGAAGTTCAAGGCCAGCCTGGCCAACATGGTGAAACCCTATCTCTGCTAAAAATACACAAATTAGCCGGGCGTGGTGGCATGTGCCTGTAATCCCAGCTACTTGGGAGGCTGAGATAGGAGAATCACTTGAACCTGGGAGGCAGAGGTTATAGTGAGCTGAGATCGCACCACTGCACTCCAGTCTGGGCAACAGAGTAGGTCTCAGTTTCCAAAAAGAAAAAAAGACTATCCATTGGGCCAGGCGCAGTGGCTCAATTACACCTGTAATCCCAGCACTTTGGGAGGCCGGGGTGGGCAGATCACCTGAGGTCAGGAGTTCCAGACCAATCTGGCCAACATGGCAAGACCCCGTCTCTACTAAAAATAAAAAATTAGCCAGGTGTGGTAATGCACGCCTTTAATCCCAGCTACTTGGGAGGCTGAGGCAGGAGAATCATTTGAACCTGAGGCAGAGGTTGCAGTGAGCTGAGATTGAGACACTCTACTCCAGCCTGGGTGACAGAGTGAGACTGTGTCTCAGAAAAGAAAAAAGAGTATAGTTTGATTAAAATTGTGATAAGAGGCCGGGCGCGATGGCTCACGCCTGTAATCTCAGCACTTTGGGAGGCTGAGGTGGGCGGATCACCTAAGGTGGAGAGTTTGCGACCAGCCAAGCCAACATGGAGAAACCCCGACTCTACTAAAAATAGAAAAAAATTAACTGGGCATGGTGGTACATACCTGTAATCCCAGCTACTCGGGAGGCTGAGGCAGGAGAATTGCTTGAACCTGGGAGGCAGAGGCTGAGGTGAGCTGAGATCGTGCCATTGCACTCCAGCTTGGGCAACAAGAGCGAAACTCTCATCTCAAAAAAAAAAAAAAGAAAAGAAAAAAAATTGCGATAAGAACAGGAAGCTTTAGAGCCTAGTGTTTGGACGAACGGAGGCAAGATGGTGCACTTCCGGCTTCTTCTTCACCACCAACTCTTCCCGCGCGCGCGAAAATGCAGCCGGCCCCCAGGGAGGGTGCAGACCAACTGGGCATGCGCCAGGTGACGTCAATCTGAAGAGACCAAGATTTACCTGGTCACACCTGCGGAACGCCCCTGACACGCCCATGCCCCACCTATTGCCCTCCCACTCCTAGAAAAGCCGCTCTCCGCCATTGAGCCACGCGGCCCTCTCACAGCCCCAGTCCTGTCGGGATGTCGGGACTGTGGGAAGTCCGTCGGAGAGCCCCACGGGGGAACTCTGCCGGCCTTCTTTGCCGGAGGCCGACAGACTTCTTCTCCACACCTTGGGTTACTAAAATAAACTTGGAGTTTTGCACCTGACCTTTGCCTGCTTGCTGGTTCTTTTGCTCGCTCTGGTGGTCTTAGAAAAACAAGACACCTAGCACGAGGGGACTGCTCTAAACTAGGTTATTCAGGAAGAATTTCCAGAAAAAGATGGTTGAGTAGAGCGGGGGAGATGATTAGGAGTTGGTGGGTAAAATGGGAAGGGGCTGAATCCCCTAAGTGAGAAGGAACAGCCGGCTTGACAACTGAGGCCAAGGCTGGGAATAAACCTAGGACTCCACAGTATACCAGAACCCATGAGTTCTTCAAAACGACATGAAACAAGAAATCCTGGGTGCTGGAACGTACGGCTTGTACTTGTTCCCCTGGGTCATCTGTAGAGCTGTCTTCCTGAGGAAGGCTCTGATTCGCAGATTTACTCCCGAGGAGCAGAACTTTATGCTGCATAAGAAATAATCAAAGGTCTGCTGGGCACCCTCGCTGTGGCTTACATTGTGCTGAGCTCTGTAGAGTGACAAAGAAGTTCTACAAGCTGTGGCCAGGGGCAGTGGCTCATGCCTGTAATCCCAGCACTTTGGGAGGCCAAGGTGGGCAGGTCATCTGAGGTCAGGAGTTCAAGACCAGCCTGGCCAACATGGCGAAACACTGTCTCCACTAAAAAAAAAAAAAAAAAAAAAATTAGCCAAGTGTGGTGTTGCATGCCTGTAATCTCAGCTACTCAGGAGGCTGAGGCAGGAGAATCGCTTGAGTCCAGGAGCTGCGGCTACAGTGAGCTCAGATGATGCCATTGCACTACAACCTGGGCAACAGAGCAAGACTCTGTCTCTAAAACAAATAAATAAATTCTGCTGAGTAGTCTAGGGGAAAAGAAAAGAACACATGTGGTATATACCCTAGTTGCTCAATGAATTCTTCTGTAAAATGATGTCTGATCCGGCCCTTATCAACCCAGCAAACCCAACTTCCTCCATTCCCACCTGCCCTGCCAGCGTCCTCTCTGCTCCTCCATATGACAAACTTGAGCAAACTCTTCCCTTTGTCCTGACATCTGCCTGGACCACTTTTCCACAATCCTTTTCCTGCCTACGACTTTGTCCTCCATTCCTGCTCCTTGCCAAAATGTCATACAGTATATACTCAGTATGTTGTTGAATGGATGGATGAATGGGTGGGTGGGTGGATGGGTGGGTGGGTAGATGGATGGATGGGTTAGTGGGTGGGTGGATGGATGAATAGATGGATGGATGGGTGGATGGTTGGATGTATGGGTGCGTGGGTGGGTGGGTGGCTGAATGGATTTTTGTTGTTGTTATCTGAGACAAAGTCTTGCCGTGTCACCCAGGCTGGAGTGCAGGGGCACTATGTCAGCTCACTGCAAGCTCCGCCTCCCAGGTTCAAGTGATTCCCACTCCTCAGCCTCCTGAGTAGCTGGGACTACAGGTGCATGCCATCACACCTGCTTAATTTTTTATTTGTATTTACTATTTGTTTATTTATTTATTCTTTTTTTTAGATGGAGTCTCACTCTGTTGCCCAGGCTGGAGTGCAATGGAGTGATCTTGGCTCACTGCAACCTCCACCTCCTGGGTTCAAGAGATTCTCCTGCCTCAGCCTCCTGAGTAGCTGGGATTACAGGCACGTACCACCACACCCAACTAATTTTTGTATTTTTAGTAGAGATGAAGTTTCACCATGTTGGCCAGGCTGGTCTCAAACTGCTGACCTCAAGTGATCTGCCTGCCTTGGCCTCCCAAAATGCTGGGATTACAGGAGTGAGTCACCATGCCAGGCCTGTATTTTTATTTTTAAATTATTATTATTGTTAGTTTTGAGATGGAGTCTTGCTCTGTCACCCACTGGGGTGCAGTGGCGCATATCTCAGCTCACTGCAGCCTCCGCCTCCAAGGTTCAAGCAATTCTCCTGCCTCAGCTTCCCAAGTAGCTGGGATTATAGGCACCCACTACCATGCTTCGCTAATTTTTGTATTTTTAGTAGAGACAGGGTTTCACCATGTTGGCCAAGGTGGTCTTGAACTCCTGACCTCAGGTGATCTGCCTACCTTGGCCTCCCATAGTGCTGGGATTACAGGTGTGAGTCACCACGTCCAGCCTAAGAAGATTTTTTTCCTTTTTTTTTTGAAACAGGGTCTCACTCTGTCACTCAGGCTGTAGTGAAGTGGCACAATATCGGCTCACTGCAACCTCCACCTCGTGGGTTCAAGTGATTCTCCTGCCTCAGCCTCCTAAGTAGCTGGGATTACAGGTGCACACGCTGCACCAGGCTAATTTTGTATTTCTAGTAGAGACGGAGTTTCACCATGTTGGCCAGGTTGGTCTCAAACTCCTGACCTCAGGTGATTCGCCCACCTTGGCCTCCCAAAGTGCTGGGATTACAGGTGTGAGCCACTATGCCAGGGCTTCTTTTGGGTTTTAATGGCGGCTTCATTAAACAGGCATGATTCACAATCATGAAGAAATGTGATTGGGCCAAAAATTGATAAGATCTCATATTAACAGACTGGGGAACCCAGCAGAGCCTGTCCAGATTCCTCTTGGTCTCTCTGTGCAGCTTTCCTTCCTCTAGGGTATGTGGCATGACCCTCTGGAATGAGGTCTTTGTCTCCCAATCAGATTAGAGTCCGCCTTGGGCAGGGAACAGAAGACAGAAAGCCAGAGCGAGAGATTCTGTTTCCCTAGGACTACTCCTAAGGACTAAAGCACTCCAACTTTTTTTTTTTTTGGACACAGAGTCTGGCTCTGTCACCCAGGCTGCAACGCAGTGGTGCAATCATAGCTCACTGCAACCTCCACTTCCTGGGCTCAAGGAATCCTCCCACCTCAACCTCCTGAGTACTGCAGGTGCATGCAACCATGCCCGGCTAATTTTTTTTTTTTTTTGGTAGAGAGGGTTTTGCATGTTGTGCAGGGTGGTCTTGAACATCTGGGCTCAAGCGATCTGCCTTCCCCAATCTCCCATAGTGCTAAGATTACAGGTGAGAATCACTTTGCCCAGCCCCCAAACATTATTTTTATTTTGAAGACAGGGTCTCATGCCACCACCCAGGCTGCAGTGCCATGATGCAATCATGGCTCACTGCAGCCTCGACCTCCCAGACCCGAAAGATGCTCCTACCTTCGTCTGCCAAGTAGCTGGGACCACAGGTGCGCACCACTGCACTCGGGTACTCATTACTTTTATTTATTTATTTTTTTGAGACAGAGTCTAGCTCTGTTGCCCAGGTTGGAGTGCAGTGGTGCAATCACGGCTCACTGCCACCTCCACCTTCTGGGTTCAAGTGATTCTCCTGTCTCAGCCTCCTGAGTAGCTGGGATTACAGGTGCCTTCCACCATGCCCAGCTAATTTTTGTATTTTTGATAGTGATAGGGGTTTCACCATGTTGGCCAGGCTGGTCTTGAACTCCTGACCTCAGATGAACTCCAAGGTGGACACACCTTGGCCTCCCAAAGTGCTGGGATTACACACATGAGCCACCATGCCCGGCCACCACATTCTTATTAAAGAGTTGATTGGGGCTGGGCGAGGTGGATCATGCCTGTAATCCCAGCACTTTGGGAGGCCGAGGTGGGCAGATCACCTGAAGCTGGGAGTTTGAGACCAGCCTGACCAACACGAAGAAACACCGTCTCTACTAAAGATACAAAATTAGCCTGGCGTGGTGGCGCATGCCTGTAATCCCAGCTACTCGGGAGGCTAAGGCAGGAGAATCGCTTGAACTCGGGAGGCGGAGGTTGCGGTGAGCCGAGATTGCACCACTGCACTCCAACTTGGACAACAAGAGCAAAACTCCGTCTCAAAAATAAAAAAAAAACAGAGTTGATTGGGAATCCATGTCATGGATACACCAGAATTTATTAATTTTCCAGTCTTCTCATAGGTTGCATGACCTGGAAGAAGTTCCTTAACTCCATGTCTTAGTCCATGTTGTGCTGCCATTACCCAAAACTGGGTAATTTACAAAAAACAGAAATGTATTTGCTCTTGAGGCAGAAGGGCAAAAGGGAGTGAACTCTGTGTCTTCCTATGGCAGAAGAGGAGAGTGAATCCAATCCCTTACGCATTTTACAAGGGCTCTAATCCCATCTGTGAAGTCTTCACCCTGATGACTTAATCACCTCCTAAAAGGCCTCACTTCTTAATATTATTCTACTGGTAATTAAGTGTATTAGGCCGTTCTTGCTTTGTTATGAAGAGAAGTACAACCAGGCACAGTGGCTCACGCCTGTAATCCCAGCATTTTGGGAGGCACGTGCCTGTAGTACTTGGGAGGCTGAGGCAGAAGGATCGCCTGTGCCCAGGAGATAGGGGTTACAGTGAGCTAAGACTGCGCCACTGCACTCCAGCCTGGGTGACAGAGAGGGGCTCCGTCCCCAAAAAAAAAAAAAAAAAAAAAGGTTAAACTTACAAGGTTTGACAATATTGAGCATTGTGGGGATGTGGAGCAACTTGTATACATGCCAGGCATGAGTATAAAACATCACAAGTATGTCAGAAAACTGGGTGGCAGTTTTCCACCAATGCTAGCACACATACATTCTATTACCCAGCTAATCCTCTACTGTTCCCAACAGAAATGCATAAATACAGCCACCAAAGACATGGAGCCACCACGCCCAGTACTTCCCTTTTTTTTTTTTTTTTTAAGATGGGGGTCTTACTATATTGCCCAGGCTGGCCTTGAATTCCTGGGCTCAAGCAATCCTCCCTAAGTGCTGGGATTACAGGTGTCAGCCATGGTGCCCCACCAGGATATAAGGCATTTGTCAGATATATGTATTGTAAATATCGTACCCCAGTTTTTGTTTGTTTGTTTGTTTTCTGAGATGGAATCTCACTCTGTTGCCCAGGCTGGAGTGCAGTGGCACGATCTTAGCTCACTGCAAACTCAGCCTCCCGGGTTCAAGCGATTCTCCTGCCTCAGCCTCCTGAGTAGCTGGGATTACAGGTGCGTGCCACCAAACCCGGCTAATTTTTGGATTTTCAGTAGAGATGGGGTTTCGCCATGTTGGCCAGGCTGGTCTCAAATTCCTGGCCTCGAGTGATCCACTTGTCTCAGCCTCCCAAAATGCTGGGATTATAGGTGTGAGCCACCACACCTGGCCTTTTTTCTTTTTTTTTTTTTTTTAAGACAGAATCTTGGCCTGTCACAGTGGCTCACCCTGTATTCCCAGCACTTTGGGAGGCCAACGCGGGTGGATCATCTGAGGTTGGGAGTTCGAGACCAGCCTGGCCAACACAGCGAAATCCCGTCTGTACTAAAAATACAAAAACTAGCCAGGCATGGTGGCACACACCTGTAGTCCTAGCTACTCAGGAGGCTGAGGCAGGAGGCTGGAGAATTGCTTGAACTCAGGAGGCGGAGGTTGCAGTGAGCCGAGATTGTGCCACTACACTCGAGTCTGGGTGACAGAGTGAGACTCTATCTCCAAAAAAAAAAAAAAAATAGAATAAGAATCTTGCTCTGTTGCTTAGGCCGAAGTCTGAAGTGCAGTGGCGATATCATAGCTCTCCGCAGCCTTGACCTCTAATGTGTGTGTGTAGAACTGTGTTCTCACTATGTTGCCCAGTTCGTCTTGAAGTCCTAAGCTCAAGTGATCCTCTCGCCTCAGCCTCCAAAACTTTTTTTTAGTCTTAACGATGTATCTCGGAGGGCAAGGACTCGGTATATCTCATTCACTGCTGAATGCCCAGCGCCCCTTACCATGCCTGGAACGCAACAAGCCCTCGACAAATGTTTATTGAATGAATGATTATGTTGAAGTCCTGCCTCTGGCCTCATTGTCTTCCTTTGGGCATGTTACTCCCTGTCTTGCCCATTTCACAAGATTTTGTGAGGCTGCGGAAACCACAGGATCCGTTTCCCCCACCCTGGCGTTGGGTTTGGCGGCTCTCAGGCCGCGTCAGCTTTTACATTCAGAAAAGGCAGAGGTCTGTTCTTCCCCGGGAACTTAACAGCTAAGCTCCACGTGGGAGCCCCGCCCACCTCAGGGCCCGTCCACACCCAGCCACGCCCACACCTGTCAGCAGACGGGAGGGTCAGAACCAGTCTCTAAGGGGCGTAGCCAGAACCCAGAACGAGGAAAAGGGTGGAGTTGCGGAGGCCACTGACCAATGAGAGAGCAGAGTTCTGGGCCGGAAAAGGCAGGGTCCCGCGCTGGAGAGAGCGGTGTCCACATTTCCATTGGACTACCTGTCGTCGTCAGGGAAACGCGGTGTCCCGGAGTTGGGGGCGGGCGTTACTGGAAGGCGGGGCTTCTGGGGCCGGCTCGGCTGGGACTGGACGCTTGTTGTCAGCCGACCCGCCGCCGTCATGTTCGCCGTTTGCAAGTGTCCCGGAGTGGGATCGCGGACCCTGCCTAGCGGGTCGCCGCCTCTGCTGCTGTCCTCGGACGCCGCCGCCCTGGCCTGGGAGCCTGCCCCGCCGCAGGAGCCAGCAGTGCAGCGGTCCATGGGCGGCGGGCGCGGCCCCCGGACCCCCTCACGGAGACCGGTCGCGGGCCTCCCGGGGCAAAAGCCCGTGGGCCGCCGCGATGGCCCTCAAGATGGTGAAGGGCATCATCGACTGCATGTTCGACAGTAACCTGCAGGACTAGGTCCGCGGCATCTGCAACGACAAGGAGGACGAGGTGAGCCCGGCGCGCCACAGGAGCGGCTCGGCCTGGTCACCGCCCGGGCCCCGGGCCCAGCCACCAAGCATCTGTCTTCGTTGAAGGATGCCTGTGCAGCCCTTGGGCAGTGGAAGCCTTAGAAAGTCTACCTGAGTGACTGCCTGCATCCCTGCGTGGACAGCAAGGCCGGCCTGAAGGAGAGCAGCCCACTGATACCACACCCGTCCCAATACCAGAGCCTGTTCTAGGATCCTGAGGAGGAGCCACGGGGTCTGTCCAGTGGAGGACCACACACTCTAGTCTGGGGCGTGGTTTTCGGGGGGCGGGGCTATGTGCTTGTCTCACTGCAAAGCCCCTGAGCCTGGGTTTCTTCCTTTGGAACTGGTGTGAGTTGATAGTGCCTTCCCACAGGCATGGGCCCATTCAAGTGGGTATTGATGGTGGAAACATTTTTAGAATAGTGCGGGGCCGTCCTTGAAAGTCCCAGGCTTCCTCGTGGGCCCTGCCATTGGCCAGACAGCGATTCCATGCAGGACACGCGGTGTCTGGGAGCCCTGGCTTTCTCATCGGAAGACCATCTTTATGGCCCGGAGGGTCATTACTCAGGTGTTCACTTCTGATTCCAGAAGTTAGTCTGCAGCTGCTGGCGTTTCCTGATTGGAAAGCAGCAAATGACTGTTGAATGATAGTTCTAATGGCCCCCCCAGCGCCCCCCGAAACTCGCTTTTAAAAGCAGCTACTCTGTAGACTGCATGCTGTAGGTTCTTCTTCCCATCCACTGCACCTGAAGCGAAGACTCTTGACAGTGTGCTTTTTCTGCAGCAGTATAGTTTCCAAAACAAGTTTCCATTTCATAATAGATTTTCACTTAAAACTTGACTGTGGCATTATGGAAACAGGGCTTAGCAATGACTTTGAAAGCCACGTGGAAAGTTAGTGCGATCGAGTGGAAATCGCATGAAGTTTGGGCGATCTGAGTCCAAGTGCTCCGACTGACTTAATGGGGCAGTCCACGGAGAGCCCCCTGTTCTGTCTCCTGTGTAACATGGGGACATAGGGCTGAGTTGCCTCCCTCCTTGCTGAAGGATGCTGAGGATGCTGCAGCGAAACATGGTTTTCTGGAAGAGCTAGAGTGCTCAAAGAGGTTGTTTAATTCACTGTTTTCCAGTCCTCAGGCTGTGACTTCTTAGTGGGTTGTAAATTCAATTTACTAGGTTATACTAGGTAAGAAAAAAGAAAACTGGAAAATACCAGAGGGCAGGCACATACAGTAGCTGTCCTGTCTTGAAACTTTGATTTCTGCATGTGATTCTTGTGTGCATGTGTGAGCATATTGGGTTACCATGCACAACCCATTAAAATGAGTCCAAAAAGTATGGGACGTAGTGGTCTGATTTGCACGTGTCTTGGTCTACTTGAGTGTGCCTGAATCCTTAAGAAACAGCAAGGATGATGTTGGCAGGTAGGTGGAAATCCACCTGGGGGTGTCCACAGTTACTAAATCTCGATAGAACTGGGACAAAAGTCAAATGACTTTTAATATTTCATTCTCAGAAGTCCTTTTCATAGTTTTGGGAAAATTTTCTCCTTTTTTTCTTTTTATTATTTTTAAAAATCTCCATCTTACAGACGGGGATGAGAAAATTTTCTTAATCTTTTTTTTTTAATTATGAAATCTAGGCTAGGGCTGGGCGCAGTGGCTCACACCTGTAATCCCAGTACTTTGGGAGGCCAAGGTGGGTGGATTGCTTGAGCCCCGGAGTTCGAGACTGGCCTGGGCAACATAGCAAGACTCCCATCTCTACAAAGAAACACAAAAAATTAGCCCAGTGCAGTAGCATGTGCTGCTAGTCCCAGCTGCTCAGGATGCTTTGGAGGGAGATTGCTTGAGCTCTGGGAGGTCGAGGCTGCAGTGAACCCTAATCATGCCTCTGCACTCCAACCTGGCAAGAGAGCCATACCCTGTCTCAAAAAAAAAAAAAAAAAAAAAAAAAAAGGCATAAAATCTACCCATACATTTAAAGCTTTCTTTTAAATGAGCTCAGTGTTATTAAAAAGTGAACATGTCTTCACATCTAAATATCCCCCACTCCTTCAAAGCAACCATTTCTACCAGTTTGGTGTCTACTTTTTTTTGAGACAGAGTCTTGCTTTGTTGCCCAGACTGGAGTGCAGTGGTATGATCTCAGCTCACTGCAACCTCTGCCTCCTGGGTTCAAGCAGTCCTCCCACCTTAGCCTCCCAAGTAGCTGGTATTACAAGCCTGTGCCACCATGCCCGGTTAATTTTCATATTTTTAGTAGAGATGGGGTTTCACCGTGTTGGCCAGGCTGATCTTGAACTCCTGATGTCAAGTGATCTGCCCACTTTGGCCTTCCAAAGTGCTGGGAGTTTACAGGTGAGGTGTTTAGCCACCATGCCTGGTCTTTTTTTTGTTTTGTTTTTTTTTTTTTTTTTGAGCCCAGGTCTCACTCTGTTGATCAGGCTGGAGTACAGTGGCACGATCTTGGCTCAGTGCAGCCTCCAACTGCTAGGCTGAAATAATCCTCCCTTCTCAGCCTCCTGAGTAGCTGGGACTACAGGCATGTACCACCATGCCTGGCTAATTTTTGTTTTGAGACCGAGTCTCACTATCACCTAGGCTGGAGTGCAGTGGCGCAGTCTCGACTCACTGCAACCACTGCTTCCCTGGCTGAAGTGATTCTCCTGCCTGAGCCTTCCCAGTAGCTGGGACTACAGGCGTGCGCCACTATGCCCAGCTAATTTTTTGCATTTTTAGTAGAGTTGGGGCGTCACCATGTTGGCCATGCTTTCTTGAACTCCTGACCTCAAGTGATCCACCTGCCTCAGTCTCCCAAAGTGCTGGGATTACAGGCGTGAACCACTATGCCTAATTTTTGTATTTTTGTAGAGATGGGCTCTCACTATGTTGCACAGGCCGATCTTCAACTTCTGGGCTCAAACAGCTCACCCTCCTCGACCTCTCGAAGTGCTGGGATTACAGGCTTGAGCTACTGCACCCAGCCTGGTGTCTGTATTGTTGAGATTTTGCCCGTGCATAAGAGATGGCGGGTATTTCTGAGCGTGTAAGATCTTGCTCGGCATTCCGGTCGTCACTGACGGCTTTCTCTGCAACTGGAGGAAGACCTAGCTTGTTATTTCCAAATGCCCCCAGCATGGGCATCCCGAAGGTTTTTTCAGTCATTCCCCCCTTGATGGTCATTTCAGACAGTGTCGCTGTTCACGTTGTGGAGCTTTGTCTGTGCGGATCTGTATGGGACAGATCCTCAGGCAGCGCGGGGAGTCAGAGTTCTCTATGTCGCTGCCCGTCCCCCTCTTCCTGGCTTCTGTGCTTCCTGGGCTTGGTGTCACCTCCCGCTGGTGCCTCTTGGTAACACCAGCAATGGGTCTCCCAGACCTCCAGTTATGGAGGGCAATTGACTTGGGCCTGGCTCCCGGGCTCTGAAGCTTGTCACCTTGTTCACTAGAGGCCACACTGCCACGGCCACTCCCACCCAATGACAGAATACCCAGGGAGACGCAGGTAGGTCTTGAGGGGCTGTGGTCTTCCTGAGCTTCCCTTAGGCCACAGGGCCAGCAGCACAGGACGCTCTCCGGAGCGTTCTCTCACTGGAGCAGTCCCTGAAAACTAGAGGCACAGGCAGAGCCCGCTTGGGGTCACTGCTGCTGGGGGCCTCGGATTGATCTTTCCCTTTGCATGTTTGCTGGCCCAGCTCCTGGTAGGCTGGGAGCAACCAGCTGGCACCCAGGGCTGTAGATGCATAGCTACTCCCACAGGCGTGGCCTTAGGGCAGACCTGTGTGGGGCTGCGTGGAGGCTGGGCCCTCCTCTCCTCTGCCCTGGCCACTCCTTGCTCCCTGGCCCCCTCCTTCCCGATCACAAACCTCCAGGGTCCTCTTCGGCGCCTCTCTCCTTGCTCAGCTTGTGTGCCCGGGCTGATAAGTGCCTTCCTGAGGACATATTCCCCTTGCCCCCTCCGGGAAGATGCTGCCCACCCTTCAGGGCCCGGGGTTGGGACCCTTGAGGGGTGCCTATGCCTTCGAGGCAGGGCCTCCTTCCCCTGGGCCCCGGGCATCTGGGCTGCTCTCTGCCCTGCCTCCGTCTCCTGCGAAGCCATGGCCTCCTGCCTCATGGTCTTGGTCTCCCCTGGGCCCTGGGTGACTTGGATGCTTGTGAGGGTGACAGCACTGGTCAGCTGGGTACCGGCCCCAGAGATGCCCACACACTAATGCCTGGGACCTGTGGGCCTGCTTTCATGTGGCAAGATACATTTTGCAGATGAATTAAATTAAGGATTTTAAGATGAGCCTCCTGGCTCCAGGAGGGCAGGTCACCTTTCTCCAAGAAAGGGAACCTGGCCCCTTGGGGAAGTGGCTGATTCCAGGATGAAGGCAGGCATTGAACCAGATGAGCGTGGAGCGTCTTGGGTTGCCAGAAAGTAGGGAATTGCTCAGAAGAGGAAGGGGCTCGCTCACAGAACACAAGTGCCAACCCAAAGGAGCTCCTAATGCCAAAGGTGGGAAAGGTAGAGCCAGAAAATAACGAAACTATCAGATTATTTAGAATAAAATAAACACCTGTAAGTCTATACTGAAATCCATCCATCAATAAATGGTGAAGGAACAGCTCTTACAGCAGAATTCCAATCAATAAAGAATGTAGGAGGGAGGAAAATTGAAATCAAGCACCTAAGTATGTACAGAGATGCCATCAGCCGCAGTAACATGTAAAATGCCCACGTTTTGAATAAGTAGGATAAAGAACATGTCATCTAATCTGGAAGCCCCTGGTTAGCACATTTGTATCCAAAACTCCAATGGCATAGAATGAACGAATTCTTTCTCCCTTTTCTTTTTTGTTAACTTAAAATAACAGACGAGGTCTCACTGTGTTGCCCAGGCTGGTTTCAAACCCTGGGCTCAATCAGTCCTCCTGCCTCAGCTTCCCAATGTAGTAAGATTACAGGTGTGAACCACCGTGCCCGGCCTCTCCTTTTTTTTTTTCTTTTTTCTTTTGAGACAGTCTCGCTCTGTCGCCCAGGCTGGAGTGCAATGGTGCGATCTCAGCTCACTGCAACCTCTGCCTCCCGGGTTCGAGCGATTCTTCTGTGTCATCCCTTTTATTTTTTTTTATTTTTATTTTTTTAAATCCAACTATTGACAAATGTAACTGCTGGTTTGGTAGAAGGAAAAATCAATATATGGAACCTTTGAAATGCAATGAGTGAAAGGACTCTTGTGAGAGAATTAGATGACTCTAGAATACACCCCTCCTAACTGAATCATTTTACCATTTAAAAACTATCATTAAAGCCGTCTTTTGTAATATATCAAAGATAAAAAGCAGTTCTGTATCTTGCACA
>NW_022321174.1:522-14201 GCF_002776525.5 Piliocolobus tephrosceles | reverse complement strand
TGTGCAAGATACAGAACTGCTTTTTATCTTTGATATATTACAAAAGACGGCTTTAATGATAGTTTTTAAATGGTAAAATGATTCAGTTAGGAGGGGTGTATTCTAGAGTCATCTAATTCTCTCACAAGAGTCCTTTCACTCATTGCATTTCAAAGGTTCCATATATTGATTTTTCCTTCTACCAAACCAGCAGTTACATTTGTCAATAGTTGGATTTAAAAAAATAAAAATAAAAAAAAATAAAAGGGATGACACAGAAGAATCGCTCGAACCCGGGAGGCAGAGGTTGCAGTGAGCTGAGATCGCACCATTGCACTCCAGCCTGGGCGACAGAGCGAGACTGTCTCAAAAGAAAAAAGAAAAAAAAAAAGGAGAGGCCGGGCACGGTGGTTCACACCTGTAATCTTACTACATTGGGAAGCTGAGGCAGGAGGACTGATTGAGCCCAGGGTTTGAAACCAGCCTGGGCAACACAGTGAGACCTCGTCTGTTATTTTAAGTTAACAAAAAAGAAAAGGGAGAAAGAATTCGTTCATTCTATGCCATTGGAGTTTTGGATACAAATGTGCTAACCAGGGGCTTCCAGATTAGATGACATGTTCTTTATCCTACTTATTCAAAACGTGGGCATTTTACATGTTACTGCGGCTGATGGCATCTCTGTACATACTTAGGTGCTTGATTTCAATTTTCCTCCCTCCTACATTCTTTATTGATTGGAATTCTGCTGTAAGAGCTGTTCCTTCACCATTTATTGATGGATGGATTTCAGTATAGACTTACAGGTGTTTATTTTATTCTAAATAATCTGATAGTTTCGTTATTTTCTGGCTCTACCTTTCCCACCTTTGGCATTAGGAGCTCCTTTGGGTTGGCACTTGTGTTCTGTGAGCGAGCCCCTTCCTCTTCTGAGCAATTCCCTACTTTCTGGCAACCCAAGACGCTCCACGCTCATCTGGTTCAATGCCTGCCTTCATCCTGGAATCAGCCACTTCCCCAAGGGGCCAGGTTCCCTTTCTTGGAGAAAGGTGACCTGCCCTCCTGGAGCCAGGAGGCTCATCTTAAAATCCTTAATTTAATTCATCTGCAAAATGTATCTTGCCACATGAAAGCAGGCCCACAGGTCCCAGGCATTAGTGTGTGGGCATCTCTGGGGCCGGTACCCAGCTGACCAGTGCTGTCACCCTCACAAGCATCCAAGTCACCCAGGGCCCAGGGGAGACCAAGACCATGAGGCAGGAGGCCATGGCTTCGCAGGAGACGGAGGCAGGGCAGAGAGCAGCCCAGATGCCCGGGGCCCAGGGGAAGGAGGCCCTGCCTCGAAGGCATAGGCACCCCTCAAGGGTCCCAACCCCGGGCCCTGAAGGGTGGGCAGCATCTTCCCGGAGGGGGCAAGGGGAATATGTCCTCAGGAAGGCACTTATCAGCCCGGGCACACAAGCTGAGCAAGGAGAGAGGCGCCGAAGAGGACCCTGGAGGTTTGTGATCGGGAAGGAGGGGGCCAGGGAGCAAGGAGTGGCCAGGGCAGAGGAGAGGAGGGCCCAGCCTCCACGCAGCCCCACACAGGTCTGCCCTAAGGCCACGCCTGTGGGAGTAGCTATGCATCTACAGCCCTGGGTGCCAGCTGGTTGCTCCCAGCCTACCAGGAGCTGGGCCAGCAAACATGCAAAGGGAAAGATCAATCCGAGGCCCCCAGCAGCAGTGACCCCAAGCGGGCTCTGCCTGTGCCTCTAGTTTTCAGGGACTGCTCCAGTGAGAGAACGCTCCGGAGAGCGTCCTGTGCTGCTGGCCCTGTGGCCTAAGGGAAGCTCAGGAAGACCACAGCCCCTCAAGACCTACCTGCGTCTCCCTGGGTATTCTGTCATTGGGTGGGAGTGGCCGTGGCAGTGTGGCCTCTAGTGAACAAGGTGACAAGCTTCAGAGCCCGGGAGCCAGGCCCAAGTCAATTGCCCTCCATAACTGGAGGTCTGGGAGACCCATTGCTGGTGTTACCAAGAGGCACCAGCGGGAGGTGACACCAAGCCCAGGAAGCACAGAAGCCAGGAAGAGGGGGACGGGCAGCGACATAGAGAACTCTGACTCCCCGCGCTGCCTGAGGATCTGTCCCATACAGATCCGCACAGACAAAGCTCCACAACGTGAACAGCGACACTGTCTGAAATGACCATCAAGGGGGGAATGACTGAAAAAACCTTCGGGATGCCCATGCTGGGGGCATTTGGAAATAACAAGCTAGGTCTTCCTCCAGTTGCAGAGAAAGCCGTCAGTGACGACCGGAATGCCGAGCAAGATCTTACACGCTCAGAAATACCCGCCATCTCTTATGCACGGGCAAAATCTCAACAATACAGACACCAGGCTGGGTGCAGTAGCTCAAGCCTGTAATCCCAGCACTTCGAGAGGTCGAGGAGGGTGAGCTGTTTGAGCCCAGAAGTTGAAGATCGGCCTGTGCAACATAGTGAGAGCCCATCTCTACAAAAATACAAAAATTAGGCATAGTGGTTCACGCCTGTAATCCCAGCACTTTGGGAGACTGAGGCAGGTGGATCACTTGAGGTCAGGAGTTCAAGAAAGCATGGCCAACATGGTGACGCCCCAACTCTACTAAAAATGCAAAAAATTAGCTGGGCATAGTGGCGCACGCCTGTAGTCCCAGCTACTGGGAAGGCTCAGGCAGGAGAATCACTTCAGCCAGGGAAGCAGTGGTTGCAGTGAGTCGAGACTGCGCCACTGCACTCCAGCCTAGGTGATAGTGAGACTCGGTCTCAAAACAAAAATTAGCCAGGCATGGTGGTACATGCCTGTAGTCCCAGCTACTCAGGAGGCTGAGAAGGGAGGATTATTTCAGCCTAGCAGTTGGAGGCTGCACTGAGCCAAGATCGTGCCACTGTACTCCAGCCTGATCAACAGAGTGAGACCTGGGCTCAAAAAAAAAAAAAAAAACAAAACAAAAAAAAGACCAGGCATGGTGGCTAAACACCTCACCTGTAAACTCCCAGCACTTTGGAAGGCCAAAGTGGGCAGATCACTTGACATCAGGAGTTCAAGATCAGCCTGGCCAACACGGTGAAACCCCATCTCTACTAAAAATATGAAAATTAACCGGGCATGGTGGCACAGGCTTGTAATACCAGCTACTTGGGAGGCTAAGGTGGGAGGACTGCTTGAACCCAGGAGGCAGAGGTTGCAGTGAGCTGAGATCATACCACTGCACTCCAGTCTGGGCAACAAAGCAAGACTCTGTCTCAAAAAAAAGTAGACACCAAACTGGTAGAAATGGTTGCTTTGAAGGAGTGGGGGATATTTAGATGTGAAGACATGTTCACTTTTTAATAACACTGAGCTCATTTAAAAGAAAGCTTTAAATGTATGGGTAGATTTTATGCCTTTTTTTTTTTTTTTTTTTTTTTTTTTGAGACAGGGTATGGCTCTCTTGCCAGGTTGGAGTGCAGAGGCATGATTAGGGTTCACTGCAGCCTCGACCTCCCAGAGCTCAAGCAATCTCCCTCCAAAGCATCCTGAGCAGCTGGGACTAGCAGCACATGCTACTGCACTGGGCTAATTTTTTGTGTTTCTTTGTAGAGATGGGAGTCTTGCTATGTTGCCCAGGCCAGTCTCGAACTCCGGGGCTCAAGCAATCCACCCACCTTGGCCTCCCAAAGTACTGGGATTACAGGTGTGAGCCACTGCGCCCAGCCCTAGCCTAGATTTCATAATTAAAAAAAAAAGATTAAGAAAATTTTCTCATCCCCGTCTGTAAGATGGAGATTTTTAAAAATAATAAAAAGAAAAAAAGGAGAAAATTTTCCCAAAACTATGAAAAGGACTTCTGAGAATGAAATATTAAAAGTCATTTGACTTTTGTCCCAGTTCTATCGAGATTTAGTAACTGTGGACACCCCCAGGTGGATTTCCACCTACCTGCCAACATCATCCTTGCTGTTTCTTAAGGATTCAGGCACACTCAAGTAGACCAAGACACGTGCAAATCAGACCACTACGTCCCATACTTTTTGGACTCATTTTAATGGGTTGTGCATGGTAACCCAATATGCTCACACATGCACACAAGAATCACATGCAGAAATCAAAGTTTCAAGACAGGACAGCTACTGTATGTGCCTGCCCTCTGGTATTTTCCAGTTTTCTTTTTTCTTACCTAGTATAACCTAGTAAATTGAATTTACAACCCACTAAGAAGTCACAGCCTGAGGACTGGAAAACAGTGAATTAAACAACCTCTTTGAGCACTCTAGCTCTTCCAGAAAACCATGTTTCGCTGCAGCATCCTCAGCATCCTTCAGCAAGGAGGGAGGCAACTCAGCCCTATGTCCCCATGTTACACAGGAGACAGAACAGGGGGCTCTCCGTGGACTGCCCCATTAAGTCAGTCGGAGCACTTGGACTCAGATCGCCCAAACTTCATGCGATTTCCACTCGATCGCACTAACTTTCCACGTGGCTTTCAAAGTCATTGCTAAGCCCTGTTTCCATAATGCCACAGTCAAGTTTTAAGTGAAAATCTATTATGAAATGGAAACTTGTTTTGGAAACTATACTGCTGCAGAAAAAGCACACTGTCAAGAGTCTTCGCTTCAGGTGCAGTGGATGGGAAGAAGAACCTACAGCATGCAGTCTACAGAGTAGCTGCTTTTAAAAGCGAGTTTCGGGGGGCGCTGGGGGGGCCATTAGAACTATCATTCAACAGTCATTTGCTGCTTTCCAATCAGGAAACGCCAGCAGCTGCAGACTAACTTCTGGAATCAGAAGTGAACACCTGAGTAATGACCCTCCGGGCCATAAAGATGGTCTTCCGATGAGAAAGCCAGGGCTCCCAGACACCGCGTGTCCTGCATGGAATCGCTGTCTGGCCAATGGCAGGGCCCACGAGGAAGCCTGGGACTTTCAAGGACGGCCCCGCACTATTCTAAAAATGTTTCCACCATCAATACCCACTTGAATGGGCCCATGCCTGTGGGAAGGCACTATCAACTCACACCAGTTCCAAAGGAAGAAACCCAGGCTCAGGGGCTTTGCAGTGAGACAAGCACATAGCCCCGCCCCCCGAAAACCACGCCCCAGACTAGAGTGTGTGGTCCTCCACTGGACAGACCCCGTGGCTCCTCCTCAGGATCCTAGAACAGGCTCTGGTATTGGGACGGGTGTGGTATCAGTGGGCTGCTCTCCTTCAGGCCGGCCTTGCTGTCCACGCAGGGATGCAGGCAGTCACTCAGGTAGACTTTCTAAGGCTTCCACTGCCCAAGGGCTGCACAGGCATCCTTCAACGAAGACAGATGCTTGGTGGCTGGGCCCGGGGCCCGGGCGGTGACCAGGCCGAGCCGCTCCTGTGGCGCGCCGGGCTCACCTCGTCCTCCTTGTCGTTGCAGATGCCGCGGACCTAGTCCTGCAGGTTACTGTCGAACATGCAGTCGATGATGCCCTTCACCATCTTGAGGGCCATCGCGGCGGCCCACGGGCTTTTGCCCCGGGAGGCCCGCGACCGGTCTCCGTGAGGGGGTCCGGGGGCCGCGCCCGCCGCCCATGGACCGCTGCACTGCTGGCTCCTGCGGCGGGGCAGGCTCCCAGGCCAGGGCGGCGGCGTCCGAGGACAGCAGCAGAGGCGGCGACCCGCTAGGCAGGGTCCGCGATCCCACTCCGGGACACTTGCAAACGGCGAACATGACGGCGGCGGGTCGGCTGACAACAAGCGTCCAGTCCCAGCCGAGCCGGCCCCAGAAGCCCCGCCTTCCAGTAACGCCCGCCCCCAACTCCGGGACACCGCGTTTCCCTGACGACGACAGGTAGTCCAATGGAAATGTGGACACCGCTCTCTCCAGCGCGGGACCCTGCCTTTTCCGGCCCAGAACTCTGCTCTCTCATTGGTCAGTGGCCTCCGCAACTCCACCCTTTTCCTCGTTCTGGGTTCTGGCTACGCCCCTTAGAGACTGGTTCTGACCCTCCCGTCTGCTGACAGGTGTGGGCGTGGCTGGGTGTGGACGGGCCCTGAGGTGGGCGGGGCTCCCACGTGGAGCTTAGCTGTTAAGTTCCCGGGGAAGAACAGACCTCTGCCTTTTCTGAATGTAAAAGCTGACGCGGCCTGAGAGCCGCCAAACCCAACGCCAGGGTGGGGGAAACGGATCCTGTGGTTTCCGCAGCCTCACAAAATCTTGTGAAATGGGCAAGACAGGGAGTAACATGCCCAAAGGAAGACAATGAGGCCAGAGGCAGGACTTCAACATAATCATTCATTCAATAAACATTTGTCGAGGGCTTGTTGCGTTCCAGGCATGGTAAGGGGCGCTGGGCATTCAGCAGTGAATGAGATATACCGAGTCCTTGCCCTCCGAGATACATCGTTAAGACTAAAAAAAAGTTTTGGAGGCTGAGGCGAGAGGATCACTTGAGCTTAGGACTTCAAGACGAACTGGGCAACATAGTGAGAACACAGTTCTACACACACACATTAGAGGTCAAGGCTGCGGAGAGCTATGATATCGCCACTGCACTTCAGACTTCGGCCTAAGCAACAGAGCAAGATTCTTATTCTATTTTTTTTTTTTTTTTGGAGATAGAGTCTCACTCTGTCACCCAGACTCGAGTGTAGTGGCACAATCTCGGCTCACTGCAACCTCCGCCTCCTGAGTTCAAGCAATTCTCCAGCCTCCTGCCTCAGCCTCCTGAGTAGCTAGGACTACAGGTGTGTGCCACCATGCCTGGCTAGTTTTTGTATTTTTAGTACAGACGGGATTTCGCTGTGTTGGCCAGGCTGGTCTCGAACTCCCAACCTCAGATGATCCACCCGCGTTGGCCTCCCAAAGTGCTGGGAATACAGGGTGAGCCACTGTGACAGGCCAAGATTCTGTCTTAAAAAAAAAAAAAAAAGAAAAAAGGCCAGGTGTGGTGGCTCACACCTATAATCCCAGCATTTTGGGAGGCTGAGACAAGTGGATCACTCGAGGCCAGGAATTTGAGACCAGCCTGGCCAACATGGCGAAACCCCATCTCTACTGAAAATCCAAAAATTAGCCGGGTTTGGTGGCACGCACCTGTAATCCCAGCTACTCAGGAGGCTGAGGCAGGAGAATCGCTTGAACCCGGGAGGCTGAGTTTGCAGTGAGCTAAGATCGTGCCACTGCACTCCAGCCTGGGCAACAGAGTGAGATTCCATCTCAGAAAACAAACAAACAAACAAAAACTGGGGTACGATATTTACAATACATATATCTGACAAATGCCTTATATCCTGGTGGGGCACCATGGCTGACACCTGTAATCCCAGCACTTAGGGAGGATTGCTTGAGCCCAGGAATTCAAGGCCAGCCTGGGCAATATAGTAAGACCCCCATCTTAAAAAAAAAAAAAAAAAGGGAAGTACTGGGCGTGGTGGCTCCATGTCTTTGGTGGCTGTATTTATGCATTTCTGTTGGGAACAGTAGAGGATTAGCTGGGTAATAGAATGTATGTGTGCTAGCATTGGTGGAAAACTGCCACCCAGTTTTCTGACATACTTGTGATGTTTTATACTCATGCCTGGCATGTATACAAGTTGCTCCACATCCCCACAATGCTCAATATTGTCAAACCTTGTAAGTTTAACCTTTTTTTTTTTTTTTTTTTTTGGGGACGGAGCCCCTCTCTGTCACCCAGGCTGGAGTGCAGTGGCGCAGTCTTAGCTCACTGTAACCCCTATCTCCTGGGCACAGGCGATCCTTCTGCCTCAGCCTCCCAAGTACTACAGGCACGTGCCTCCCAAAATGCTGGGATTACAGGCGTGAGCCACTGTGCCTGGTTGTACTTCTCTTCATAACAAAGCAAGAACGGCCTAATACACTTAATTACCAGTAGAATAATATTAAGAAGTGAGGCCTTTTAGGAGGTGATTAAGTCATCAGGGTGAAGACTTCACAGATGGGATTAGAGCCCTTGTAAAATGCGTAAGGGATTGGATTCACTCTCCTCTTCTGCCATAGGAAGACACAGAGTTCACTCCCTTTTGCCCTTCTGCCTCAAGAGCAAATACATTTCTGTTTTTTGTAAATTACCCAGTTTTGGGTAATGGCAGCACAACATGGACTAAGACATGGAGTTAAGGAACTTCTTCCAGGTCATGCAACCTATGAGAAGACTGGAAAATTAATAAATTCTGGTGTATCCATGACATGGATTCCCAATCAACTCTGTTTTTTTTTTATTTTTGAGACGGAGTTTTGCTCTTGTTGTCCAAGTTGGAGTGCAGTGGTGCAATCTCGGCTCACCGCAACCTCCGCCTCCCGAGTTCAAGCGATTCTCCTGCCTTAGCCTCCCGAGTAGCTGGGATTACAGGCATGCGCCACCACGCCAGGCTAATTTTGTATCTTTAGTAGAGACGGTGTTTCTTCGTGTTGGTCAGGCTGGTCTCAAACTCCCAGCTTCAGGTGATCTGCCCACCTCGGCCTCCCAAAGTGCTGGGATTACAGGCATGATCCACCTCGCCCAGCCCCAATCAACTCTTTAATAAGAATGTGGTGGCCGGGCATGGTGGCTCATGTGTGTAATCCCAGCACTTTGGGAGGCCAAGGTGTGTCCACCTTGGAGTTCATCTGAGGTCAGGAGTTCAAGACCAGCCTGGCCAACATGGTGAAACCCCTATCACTATCAAAAATACAAAAATTAGCTGGGCATGGTGGAAGGCACCTGTAATCCCAGCTACTCAGGAGGCTGAGACAGGAGAATCACTTGAACCCAGAAGGTGGAGGTGGCAGTGAGCCGTGATTGCACCACTGCACTCCAACCTGGGCAACAGAGCTAGACTCTGTCTCAAAAAAATAAATAAATAAAAGTAATGAGTACCCGAGTGCAGTGGTGCGCACCTGTGGTCCCAGCTACTTGGCAGACGAAGGTAGGAGCATCTTTCGGGTCTGGGAGGTCGAGGCTGCAGTGAGCCATGATTGCATCATGGCACTGCAGCCTGGGTGGTGGCATGAGACCCTGTCTTCAAAATAAAAATAATGTTTGGGGGCTGGGCAAAGTGATTCTCACCTGTAATCTTAGCACTATGGGAGATTGGGGAAGGCAGATCGCTTGAGCCCAGATGTTCAAGACCACCCTGCACAACATGCAAAACCCTCTCTACCAAAAAAAAAAAAAAATTAGCCGGGCATGGTTGCATGCACCTGCAGTACTCAGGAGGTTGAGGTGGGAGGATTCCTTGAGCCCAGGAAGTGGAGGTTGCAGTGAGCTATGATTGCACCACTGCGTTGCAGCCTGGGTGACAGAGCCAGACTCTGTGTCCAAAAAAAAAAAAAGTTGGAGTGCTTTAGTCCTTAGGAGTAGTCCTAGGGAAACAGAATCTCTCGCTCTGGCTTTCTGTCTTCTGTTCCCTGCCCAAGGCGGACTCTAATCTGATTGGGAGACAAAGACCTCATTCCAGAGGGTCATGCCACATACCCTAGAGGAAGGAAAGCTGCACAGAGAGACCAAGAGGAATCTGGACAGGCTCTGCTGGGTTCCCCAGTCTGTTAATATGAGATCTTATCAATTTTTGGCCCAATCACATTTCTTCATGATTGTGAATCATGCCTGTTTAATGAAGCCGCCATTAAAACCCAAAAGAAGCCCTGGCATAGTGGCTCACACCTGTAATCCCAGCACTTTGGGAGGCCAAGGTGGGCGAATCACCTGAGGTCAGGAGTTTGAGACCAACCTGGCCAACATGGTGAAACTCCGTCTCTACTAGAAATACAAAATTAGCCTGGTGCAGCGTGTGCACCTGTAATCCCAGCTACTTAGGAGGCTGAGGCAGGAGAATCACTTGAACCCACGAGGTGGAGGTTGCAGTGAGCCGATATTGTGCCACTTCACTACAGCCTGAGTGACAGAGTGAGACCCTGTTTCAAAAAAAAAAGGAAAAAAATCTTCTTAGGCTGGACGTGGTGACTCACACCTGTAATCCCAGCACTATGGGAGGCCAAGGTAGGCAGATCACCTGAGGTCAGGAGTTCAAGACCACCTTGGCCAACATGGTGAAACCCTGTCTCTACTAAAAATACAAAAATTAGCGAAGCATGGTAGTGGGTGCCTATAATCCCAGCTACTTGGGAAGCTGAGGCAGGAGAATTGCTTGAACCTTGGAGGCGGAGGCTGCAGTGAGCTGAGATATGCGCCACTGCACCCCAGTGGGTGACAGAGCAAGACTCCATCTCAAAACTAACAATAATAATAATTTAAAAATAAAAATACAGGCCTGGCATGGTGACTCACTCCTGTAATCCCAGCATTTTGGGAGGCCAAGGCAGGCAGATCACTTGAGGTCAGCAGTTTGAGACCAGCCTGGCCAACATGGTGAAACTTCATCTCTACTAAAAATACAAAAATTAGTTGGGTGTGGTGGTACGTGCCTGTAATCCCAGCTACTCAGGAGGCTGAGGCAGGAGAATCTCTTGAACCCAGGAGGTGGAGGTTGCAGTGAGCCAAGATCACTCCATTGCACTCCAGCCTGGGCAACAGAGTGAGACTCCATCTAAAAAAAAGAATAAATAAATAAACAAATAGTAAATACAAATAAAAAATTAAGCAGGTGTGATGGCATGCACCTGTAGTCCCAGCTACTCAGGAGGCTGAGGAGTGGGAATCACTTGAACCTGGGAGGCGGAGCTTGCAGTGAGCTGACATAGTGCCCCTGCACTCCAGCCTGGGTGACACGGCAAGACTTTGTCTCAGATAACAACAACAAAAATCCATTCAGCCACCCACCCACCCACGCACCCATACATCCAACCATCCACCCATCCATCCATCTATTCATCCATCCACCCACCCACTAACCCATCCATCCATCTACCCACCCACCCATCCACCCACCCACCCATTCATCCATCCATTCAACAACATACTGAGTATATACTGTATGACATTTTGGCAAGGAGCAGGAATGGAGGACAAAGTCGTAGGCAGGAAAAGGATTGTGGAAAAGTGGTCCAGGCAGATGTCAGGACAAAGGGAAGAGTTTGCTCAAGTTTGTCATATGGAGGAGCAGAGAGGACGCTGGCAGGGCAGGTGGGAATGGAGGAAGTTGGGTTTGCTGGGTTGATAAGGGCCGGATCAGACATCATTTTACAGAAGAATTCATTGAGCAACTAGGGTATATACCACATGTGTTCTTTTCTTTTCCCCTAGACTACTCAGCAGAATTTATTTATTTGTTTTAGAGACAGAGTCTTGCTCTGTTGCCCAGGTTGTAGTGCAATGGCATCATCTGAGCTCACTGTAGCCGCAGCTCCTGGACTCAAGCGATTCTCCTGCCTCAGCCTCCTGAGTAGCTGAGATTACAGGCATGCAACACCACACTTGGCTAATTTTTTTTTTTTTTTTTTTTTTAGTGGAGACAGTGTTTCGCCATGTTGGCCAGGCTGGTCTTGAACTCCTGACCTCAGATGACCTGCCCACCTTGGCCTCCCAAAGTGCTGGGATTACAGGCATGAGCCACTGCCCCTGGCCACAGCTTGTAGAACTTCTTTGTCACTCTACAGAGCTCAGCACAATGTAAGCCACAGCGAGGGTGCCCAGCAGACCTTTGATTATTTCTTATGCAGCATAAAGTTCTGCTCCTCGGGAGTAAATCTGCGAATCAGAGCCTTCCTCAGGAAGACAGCTCTACAGATGACCCAGGGGAACAAGTACAAGCCGTACGTTCCAGCACCCAGGATTTCTTGTTTCATGTCGTTTTGAAGAACTCATGGGTTCTGGTATACTGTGGAGTCCTAGGTTTATTCCCAGCCTTGGCCTCAGTTGTCAAGCCGGCTGTTCCTTCTCACTTAGGGGATTCAGCCCCTTCCCATTTTACCCACCAACTCCTAATCATCTCCCCCGCTCTACTCAACCATCTTTTTCTGGAAATTCTTCCTGAATAACCTAGTTTAGAGCAGTCCCCTCGTGCTAGGTGTCTTGTTTTTCTAAGACCACCAGAGCGAGCAAAAGAACCAGCAAGCAGGCAAAGGTCAGGTGCAAAACTCCAAGTTTATTTTAGTAACCCAAGGTGTGGAGAAGAAGTCTGTCGGCCTCCGGCAAAGAAGGCCGGCAGAGTTCCCCCGTGGGGCTCTCCGACGGACTTCCCACAGTCCCGACATCCCGACAGGACTGGGGCTGTGAGAGGGCCGCGTGGCTCAATGGCGGAGAGCGGCTTTTCTAGGAGTGGGAGGGCAATAGGTGGGGCATGGGCGTGTCAGGGGCGTTCCGCAGGTGTGACCAGGTAAATCTTGGTCTCTTCAGATTGACGTCACCTGGCGCATGCCCAGTTGGTCTGCACCCTCCCTGGGGGCCGGCTGCATTTTCGCGCGCGCGGGAAGAGTTGGTGGTGAAGAAGAAGCCGGAAGTGCACCATCTTGCCTCCGTTCGTCCAAACACTAGGCTCTAAAGCTTCCTGTTCTTATCGCAATTTTTTTTCTTTTCTTTTTTTTTTTTTTGAGATGAGAGTTTCGCTCTTGTTGCCCAAGCTGGAGTGCAATGGCACGATCTCAGCTCACCTCAGCCTCTGCCTCCCAGGTTCAAGCAATTCTCCTGCCTCAGCCTCCCGAGTAGCTGGGATTACAGGTATGTACCACCATGCCCAGTTAATTTTTTTCTATTTTTAGTAGAGTCGGGGTTTCTCCATGTTGGCTTGGCTGGTCGCAAACTCTCCACCTTAGGTGATCCGCCCACCTCAGCCTCCCAAAGTGCTGAGATTACAGGCGTGAGCCATCGCGCCCGGCCTCTTATCACAATTTTAATCAAACTATACTCTTTTTTCTTTTCTGAGACACAGTCTCACTCTGTCACCCAGGCTGGAGTAGAGTGTCTCAATCTCAGCTCACTGCAACCTCTGCCTCAGGTTCAAATGATTCTCCTGCCTCAGCCTCCCAAGTAGCTGGGATTAAAGGCGTGCATTACCACACCTGGCTAATTTTTTATTTTTAGTAGAGACGGGGTCTTGCCATGTTGGCCAGATTGGTCTGGAACTCCTGACCTCAGGTGATCTGCCCACCCCGGCCTCCCAAAGTGCTGGGATTACAGGTGTAATTGAGCCACTGCGCCTGGCCCAATGGATAGTCTTTTTTTCTTTTTGGAAACTGAGACCTACTCTGTTGCCCAGACTGGAGTGCAGTGGTGCGATCTCAGCTCACTATAACCTCTGCCTCCCAGGTTCAAGTGATTCTCCTATCTCAGCCTCCCAAGTAGCTGGGATTACAGGCACATGCCACCACGCCCGGCTAATTTGTGTATTTTTAGCAGAGATAGGGTTTCACCATGTTGGCCAGGCTGGCCTTGAACTTCTGACCTTGGGTGATCTGCCCGCCTTGGCCTCCCAAAAGCTGGGATTACAGGTGTGAGCCACCAGGCCCGGCTCCAAAGTGTACTCTTAACCCAAGGCAGGCACATACTGCTGCTGTCAATGATGGTGTGAGGTAATAGGGAGTGGTGGGGACCGTGGAGGCAATATGGCCACAGGATGGATGATTTCACTTGGCTCCAGCAGGAGACTGGTTCTATGACAGTGTGGGCCCAGTGCTTCCAGAACTCTCATATTTTCTTTTCTTTTCGTTTTTTGTTTTCTTTCGTTCTTTTTTTTTTTTTTTTTTGGGTTTTCTTCTTTTGCCGGCCGGGGGTGCAGTGGCCCGTTCTCGGCTCATTGCAACCTCTGCCTCCTGGGTTCAAGCAATTCTCCT
>NW_022321174.1:0-422 GCF_002776525.5 Piliocolobus tephrosceles | reverse complement strand
TTGCCAGGCTGGAGTGCAGTGGCACGATCTCGGCTCATTGCAACCTCTGCCTCCTGGGTTCAAGCAATTCTCCTGTTTCAGCCTCCCAAGTAGCTGAGACTACAGGCATGTGCCACCACATCCAGCTAATTTTTGTATTTTTAGTAAAGACGGAGTTTCACCATGTTGGACAGGATAGTCTCGATCTCTTGACCTCGTAATCTGCCCGCCTCAGCCTCCCAAAGTGCTGGGATTACAGGCGTGAGCCACCGTGCCCGGCCACACTCTCATATTTTCACAGGAGGCCAGAAACCTGAACTTCGAAAGTGAAATGGCCCCACCGCAACGTTTAAGTACTGACAAATAATTTTCAGAAACAATGTAGGCCAAACAAAACACATAGGCGGCTCTGAGTTTGTAGGTAGCCTGTGGTTTAATATCTT
>NW_022321173.1:0-3959 GCF_002776525.5 Piliocolobus tephrosceles | reverse complement strand
TCTTTTGTAATATATCAAAGATAAAAAGCAGTTCTGTATCTTGCACAGATAGATACACTATAGAGAACAAGAGTTTGTACGGAAATGACGTCAGCATCTTATCCCAGGTTTCCCTAGCTCCGTCATCCACCCGCGGCCATTGCACGGAAGCACGAGCTCATCACATACTATTATGTAGCTTTCGGTGCTCTTCTCACCACCCACAGCTCTAGAGGACGTGAGAGAGGCAAAAACAAAACCATCACTGCTATGGCTGCTGGTCTCACATTCACTTTTTCTTCAAGTGAAAAAGAGAAAAGAAGCAAGATCTCAAACGTGGAAGTTCTTTTCTTCAGAATACTTTTATTGATTTGTATACAGTTTGTCAACACAACTTTTTTCTCTCCTACTTTGACACACAAATCCATTTAGCTAGAGCTTGCTTCTCCCCATATGTCATAGATCGTGAGATGGTATGGATTTGCAGGCCTCTCTAACCTTCGAAGCCAGAGGTTACTGACATTGCCTGTTGCCATGGCACCTTTAAGATGCTGCACTTTGGACATAACTCTCACAAGCTCCACCTCGAGTTCGTGTAAGGTATTGAATGTACAGTCTTTGAAAAGAGAAGCATTTTGATTTTTCTTTAGTGGAGTGCGAAATGGGAAGCATCGAAGGCCAAGAGGAGTCTGCTCCTGTCGAGAAAGATATTCAAGGTCAGTAATATCATGGACTTTGCTGGTTTTGACACAGTTCCAAGAGAGTTGGGCTCATTTAAGAAAAGATGGTTCTAGCATTGCTTGAGTGCAGGCATTGGCAGACTATGGCCAAATTTGGCCCTCCGCCTGCTTTTGTAAATAAAGTTTTATTGGCACACGTTCATGCTCACTCATCTGTATATTGTTTAAGGCTGCTTCATGTTACAGCAGCAGACTTGAGTAGTTGCAAGGAAGACCATACTGCCCATAAAGCTGTAAATATTCACTCTCTGGCCCTTTACAGAAAAAGTTTGCCAATCCCTCCTCTAACCAGTTTGGGCACAGGATCATGAAATGCTGGGTCTTTCTAGGGGAGAACACGCTTTCTTTCCCTTTCTCTTTCTACTTGAAAGAGTTGTTTATGGTCACTTTGAGGCCCAGCTGTTACTACTTTACACCTTTATCTCTTGTTTTTGTTTGTTGTTTTGAGACACAGTTTCACTCTGTCACCCAGGCTGGCATGATCTTGGCTCACCCCAACCTCCGCTTCCTGAGTTCAAGCAATTCTTTTTTTTTTTTTTTTTTGTGAGACGGAGTCTTCCTCTGTCACCCAGGCTGGAGTGCAGTGGCATGATCTTAGTTCACTGCAACCTCTGCCTCCCGGGTTCCAGCGATTCTCCTGCCTCAGCCTCCCAAGTAGCTGGGATTACAGGCACCTGCCATCATGCCTGGCTAATTTTTGTATTTTTGTAGAGATGGGGTTTCATCATGTTGGCCAGGCTGGTCTTGAACTCCTGATCTCAGGTGATCCACCCGCCTCGGCCTCCCAAAGTACTGGGATTACAGGCATGAGCCACCACCTCTGGCCCAGGTTCAAGCAACTCTTGTGCCTCAGCCTCCCAAGTAGCTGGAACTACAGGTGCCCACCATCATACTGGCTAATTTCTTTTCTTTTTTGAGACAGAGTCTCACTTACCCACGCTGGAGTGCAGTGGCATGATCTCAGCTCACTGCAACCTCTGCCTCCCAGGTTCAAGTGATTCTTCTGCCTCAGTCTCCTGAGTAGCTGGGATTACAGGTGTGTGCCACCATACCTGTCTAATTTCTGTATTTTTTTTTTTGGAGACAGAGTTTTGCTCTTGTTGCCCAGGCTGGAGTGCAATAGCGTGATTTCGGCTCACCACAACCTCTGCCTCCCGGGTTCAGGCGATTCTCCTGCCTCAGTCTCCCGAGTAGCTGGGATTACAGGCATGCCCCAACACGCCCGACTAATTTTGTATTTTTAGTAGAGACGGGGTTTCTCCATGTTGGTCAGGCTGGTCTTAAACTCCTGACCTCAGGTGATCCTTCCACCTCGGCCTCCCAAATTGCTGGGATTACAGGCATGAGCCACTGTGCCCGGCTTTTTTTTTTTTTTTTTTTTTTGAGACGGAGTCTCTGTCACCTGGACTGGAGTGCAGTGGCTCCATCTCGGCTCACTGCCACTTCTGCTTCCAGGGTTCAAGTGATTCTCCTGCCTCAGCCTCCCAAGTAGCTGGGATTACAGGCGCCCGCCACTACACCCAGCTGTTTTTTATTGTTAGTAGAGACAGGGTTTCACCATGTTGCTCAGCTGGTCTTGAACTCCTGACCTTGTGATTCACCCGCCTCAGCCTCCCAAAGTGCTAGGATTACAGGTGTGAGTCACCGCACCTGGACTAATCTGTATTTTTAGTAAAGATGAGGTTTCATCATGTTGGCCAGGCTGGTCTCAAACTCCTGACCTCAAGTGATCCACCTGCCTCCACCTTCCAAAGTTCTGGGATTACAGGCATGAGTCACTGTGCCTGGCCTACACCTTTATCTCCTTACAGAAGTCTCATATTTTGTTGGGATGATACCATTTCCATTTAGCTCAGGAATTTGCAGTAAGTCAAACACTAGGAAAAATGTAAAAGGCAAGGGGGAACAGTGAATCTGGCCCTGTGAATAATTTTGACCTTCTAAAACACACCATAAGTTCTTTTTTTTTTATTTTTTTAATTTTTTTTGAGACAGTGTCTCACTTAGTTGCCCAGGCTGAAGTGCAGTAGTATGATCTCGGCTCACCACAACCTCTGCCTCCAGGGTTCAAGCCATTCTCCTGCCTCAGCCTCCCAAGTAGCAGGGACTACAGGCACATGCCACCACGCCTGACTAATTTTTGTACTTTTAGTAGAGACGAGGTTTCACCATGTTGGCCAGGCTGGTCTCAAACTCCTGACCTCAGGCAATCCACCTGCCCTGGCCTCCCGAAGTGATGGGATTACACGCATGAACCACCAAGCCTGGCTGAGTTCTTGAATCTATCCTACATTTGAAAAAATTCCATCTAACAAGAGGAACTCTGAGCCAATAAGCTAGAGGTCATCTTCCACTGTTTGTCCCAGTATCTGTGGATCTGGGGACTATTGTCTTGATAAGGATACATCAGGATTGCCAACTTTGCCCAGGACCATGAGGTCAGTTCATTATACCCAACGGTGCCACCTAGACTCACTAGAACATCCGTTTCCCTGAGATTCCTCAGATTGAATCAATATGGTGTAGAAACATGGAGCCATCCTTACCTTATTCTTCTCTTTGTCTCTTTGATACTTCAGTATCACAAACAGCACAACAACAAACAAAAGCCAGAGCCATTTGCTCCCAAGCCAGCCTTGGGCATACTCTGGTAGATTCTGCCGAATCCGAAAGTGCCCTTCGCACGGCACCTTCCCCTGGGGTTCACTAGTTTTCTCTCTCAGAGAAGAGAACATAGAGGCATAGCTGTAGGTGAGGCACAGAAGCAGGACCAGGAACCATTTCAGCGTCCACATGGTGAGCAGAGATGGGGAAGGGAGATGCTCATGATGGGTTTGCTTGTCCTCGCAACTGGGAGACTGGGCACCTGGTGCCAGGCCCTTGGTGATGTCACAGAGGCCCTGAGCTGAGGCCACCCTGGCCATTGTGATGATTTCAGGACAGAGGTTAATGGGGCTCACAGGGGTCGCCCAGGAGGAGGACTCAAAGGGAGATGGGGGCATTTCCAGCAGGCAGTAAGAGAGAGAGGATGGGCATGACGGGGTGCCAATTCCCTGCCAGGGGACTCTTTCCAACCCTGGAGCTTTGCTGGGAGAGGCCACCATGTTTTTGTTTTTCATTTGTTTGATGCAGACATTGTGATGAGCAGAGGGAGATGCCATGTGCCCCGTGGAGCTGAGTTAAACGGCAGAGAAAGATATTAAACCACAGGCTACCTACAAACTCAGAGCCGCCTATGTG
>NW_022321172.1:0-3959 GCF_002776525.5 Piliocolobus tephrosceles | reverse complement strand
CACATAGGCGGCTCTGAGTTTGTAGGTAGCCTGTGGTTTAATATCTTTCTCTGCCGTTTAACTCAGCTCCACGGGGCACATGGCATCTCCCTCTGCTCATCACAATGTCTGCATCAAACAAATGAAAAACAAAAACATGGTGGCCTCTCCCAGCAAAGCTCCAGGGTTGGAAAGAGTCCCCTGGCAGGGAATTGGCACCCCGTCATGCCCATCCTCTCTCTCTTACTGCCTGCTGGAAATGCCCCCATCTCCCTTTGAGTCCTCCTCCTGGGCGACCCCTGTGAGCCCCATTAACCTCTGTCCTGAAATCATCACAATGGCCAGGGTGGCCTCAGCTCAGGGCCTCTGTGACATCACCAAGGGCCTGGCACCAGGTGCCCAGTCTCCCAGTTGCGAGGACAAGCAAACCCATCATGAGCATCTCCCTTCCCCATCTCTGCTCACCATGTGGACGCTGAAATGGTTCCTGGTCCTGCTTCTGTGCCTCACCTACAGCTATGCCTCTATGTTCTCTTCTCTGAGAGAGAAAACTAGTGAACCCCAGGGGAAGGTGCCGTGCGAAGGGCACTTTCGGATTCGGCAGAATCTACCAGAGTATGCCCAAGGCTGGCTTGGGAGCAAATGGCTCTGGCTTTTGTTTGTTGTTGTGCTGTTTGTGATACTGAAGTATCAAAGAGACAAAGAGAAGAATAAGGTAAGGATGGCTCCATGTTTCTACACCATATTGATTCAATCTGAGGAATCTCAGGGAAACGGATGTTCTAGTGAGTCTAGGTGGCACCGTTGGGTATAATGAACTGACCTCATGGTCCTGGGCAAAGTTGGCAATCCTGATGTATCCTTATCAAGACAATAGTCCCCAGATCCACAGATACTGGGACAAACAGTGGAAGATGACCTCTAGCTTATTGGCTCAGAGTTCCTCTTGTTAGATGGAATTTTTTCAAATGTAGGATAGATTCAAGAACTCAGCCAGGCTTGGTGGTTCATGCGTGTAATCCCATCACTTCGGGAGGCCAGGGCAGGTGGATTGCCTGAGGTCAGGAGTTTGAGACCAGCCTGGCCAACATGGTGAAACCTCGTCTCTACTAAAAGTACAAAAATTAGTCAGGCGTGGTGGCATGTGCCTGTAGTCCCTGCTACTTGGGAGGCTGAGGCAGGAGAATGGCTTGAACCCTGGAGGCAGAGGTTGTGGTGAGCCGAGATCATACTACTGCACTTCAGCCTGGGCAACTAAGTGAGACACTGTCTCAAAAAAAATTAAAAAAATAAAAAAAAAAGAACTTATGGTGTGTTTTAGAAGGTCAAAATTATTCACAGGGCCAGATTCACTGTTCCCCCTTGCCTTTTACATTTTTCCTAGTGTTTGACTTACTGCAAATTCCTGAGCTAAATGGAAATGGTATCATCCCAACAAAATATGAGACTTCTGTAAGGAGATAAAGGTGTAGGCCAGGCACAGTGACTCATGCCTGTAATCCCAGAACTTTGGAAGGTGGAGGCAGGTGGATCACTTGAGGTCAGGAGTTTGAGACCAGCCTGGCCAACATGATGAAACCTCATCTTTACTAAAAATACAGATTAGTCCAGGTGCGGTGACTCACACCTGTAATCCTAGCACTTTGGGAGGCTGAGGCGGGTGAATCACAAGGTCAGGAGTTCAAGACCAGCTGAGCAACATGGTGAAACCCTGTCTCTACTAACAATAAAAAACAGCTGGGTGTAGTGGCGGGCGCCTGTAATCCCAGCTACTTGGGAGGCTGAGGCAGGAGAATCACTTGAACCCTGGAAGCAGAAGTGGCAGTGAGCCGAGATGGAGCCACTGCACTCCAGTCCAGGTGACAGAGACTCCGTCTCAAAAAAAAAAAAAAAAAAAAAAGCCGGGCACAGTGGCTCATGCCTGTAATCCCAGCAATTTGGGAGGCCGAGGTGGAAGGATCACCTGAGGTCAGGAGTTTAAGACCAGCCTGACCAACATGGAGAAACCCCGTCTCTACTAAAAATACAAAATTAGTCGGGCGTGTTGGGGCATGCCTGTAATCCCAGCTACTCGGGAGACTGAGGCAGGAGAATCGCCTGAACCCGGGAGGCAGAGGTTGTGGTGAGCCGAAATCACGCTATTGCACTCCAGCCTGGGCAACAAGAGCAAAACTCTGTCTCCAAAAAAAAAAATACAGAAATTAGACAGGTATGGTGGCACACACCTGTAATCCCAGCTACTCAGGAGACTGAGGCAGAAGAATCACTTGAACCTGGGAGGCAGAGGTTGCAGTGAGCTGAGATCATGCCACTGCACTCCAGCGTGGGTAAGTGAGACTCTGTCTCAAAAAAGAAAAGAAATTAGCCAGTATGATGGTGGGCACCTGTAGTTCCAGCTACTTGGGAGGCTGAGGCACAAGAGTTGCTTGAACCTGGGCCAGAGGTGGTGGCTCATGCCTGTAATCCCAGTACTTTGGGAGGCCGAGGCGGGTGGATCACCTGAGATCAGGAGTTCAAGACCAGCCTGGCCAACATGATGAAACCCCATCTCTACAAAAATACAAAAATTAGCCAGGCATGATGGCAGGTGCCTGTAATCCCAGCTACTTGGGAGGCTGAGGCAGGAGAATCGCTGGAACCCGGGAGGCAGAGGTTGCAGTGAACTAAGATCATGCCACTGCACTCCAGCCTGGGTGACAGAGGAAGACTCCGTCTCACAAAAAAAAAAAAAAAAAAGAATTGCTTGAACTCAGGAAGCGGAGGTTGGGGTGAGCCAAGATCATGCCAGCCTGGGTGACAGAGTGAAACTGTGTCTCAAAACAACAAACAAAAACAAGAGATAAAGGTGTAAAGTAGTAACAGCTGGGCCTCAAAGTGACCATAAACAACTCTTTCAAGTAGAAAGAGAAAGGGAAAGAAAGCGTGTTCTCCCCTAGAAAGACCCAGCATTTCATGATCCTGTGCCCAAACTGGTTAGAGGAGGGATTGGCAAACTTTTTCTGTAAAGGGCCAGAGAGTGAATATTTACAGCTTTATGGGCAGTATGGTCTTCCTTGCAACTACTCAAGTCTGCTGCTGTAACATGAAGCAGCCTTAAACAATATACAGATGAGTGAGCATGAACGTGTGCCAATAAAACTTTATTTACAAAAGCAGGCGGAGGGCCAAATTTGGCCATAGTCTGCCAATGCCTGCACTCAAGCAATGCTAGAACCATCTTTTCTTAAATGAGCCCAACTCTCTTGGAACTGTGTCAAAACCAGCAAAGTCCATGATATTACTGACCTTGAATATCTTTCTCGACAGGAGCAGACTCCTCTTGGCCTTCGATGCTTCCCATTTCGCACTCCACTAAAGAAAAATCAAAATGCTTCTCTTTTCAAAGACTGTACATTCAATACCTTACACGAACTCGAGGTGGAGCTTGTGAGAGTTATGTCCAAAGTGCAGCATCTTAAAGGTGCCATGGCAACAGGCAATGTCAGTAACCTCTGGCTTCGAAGGTTAGAGAGGCCTGCAAATCCATACCATCTCACGATCTATGACATATGGGGAGAAGCAAGCTCTAGCTAAATGGATTTGTGTGTCAAAGTAGGAGAGAAAAAAGTTGTGTTGACAAACTGTATACAAATCAATAAAAGTATTCTGAAGAAAAGAACTTCCACGTTTGAGATCTTGCTTCTTTTCTCTTTTTCACTTGAAGAAAAAGTGAATGTGAGACCAGCAGCCATAGCAGTGATGGTTTTGTTTTTGCCTCTCTCACGTCCTCTAGAGCTGTGGGTGGTGAGAAGAGCACCGAAAGCTACATAATAGTATGTGATGAGCTCGTGCTTCCGTGCAATGGCCGCGGGTGGATGACGGAGCTAGGGAAACCTGGGATAAGATGCTGACGTCATTTCCGTACAAACTCTTGTTCTCTATAGTGTATCTATCTGTGCAAGATACAGAACTGCTTTTTATCTTTGATATATTACAAAAGA
>NW_022321171.1:0-1165 GCF_002776525.5 Piliocolobus tephrosceles | reverse complement strand
TCCCAAGTTCACTTGAGTCTTCTCTTGTTTTGACTGAACTTGCTTTTAATTGTTTTGCTCCCAAAGCTGGGGAATGGTCAATCCAGAGTCAAGAGCTAAGGCCAGAGAGTCTAACATACCAGAATGTACAGGCTGCTATGTAGTCTGTTCAGTCTTAGGGAGCACCATTCGTATTGCAGACATCCTGCACAACCATCCCTGGCAGCCTTAAGAATGGGCTTCAACTTCTTCTCAGCAACTGTGTAGATGCTGGTTCCTCAGAAACACCCAGTTGCTTGTTAGGTAGACAGATATTTATGGAAAATATCAATAGATAGAGTTAAAGATAGAAATAAAGATAGAAAGAGAAAGAGCGTGAGCTTATAAAACCAAAGTGAATGGTTACCTTTTCAACTTGTCACCCACACTTCTTTTCACCAAGTCCTGGCAAGTTTGCCTTCTCCTAAATAGATCCTAAATTCACCTGCCTATCTCTGTCTCACCTGTCACCATCCCATCCAGTCTATCATCATCTTTTGTCTGGATTATCTCAATAGACTTCCCACTAGTCTCCCTTGATGCCTTCCCATTCACTTTCCACACAACCGCCAGAGTTATCTTCTTTAAATTCAAATTCACTGCATGGCTTCTCTGTTGAGAATTCTTCAGGGTTTTCCAATGTTCTTAGGCCAAAGATCAACATTTCAACAAGGGTTATCCCAGGCATTGCATGATCCAGGACCCCATTCTCCTGTTGAACTTTTCTCTAGCTAAGGAGCAGCTATGACTGGATGGGTGCAGTAGGAGTGTCTTAGTCCATTTTATGCTGTTATAACAGAATACCTGAGGTTGGGTAATTTATAAAGAACAGAAGCTTATTCAGCTCACAGTTCTGCAGGCTGAGAAGTTTAAGGGCATGGCCGTGGCTTTTGTTGAGGACTTTCATGCTGCATCAGAACATGCAAGAAGGTCAAAGGGGAAGCAGACATATGTGAAGAGGACACAAAACCTGATGGATGTCCCAGCTTTCTAAAAACTCACTCTCAGGGGAACTAATCCATTTCCTTAAGAACTAATCTAGCCTTGCCATAGTGACAATTCACTAACATGAAAGTGGCACCAAGCCATTCATGAGGAATCCACCCCCATTATTCAAAGACTGCCCACTACACCCCACCTCACCACA
>NW_022321170.1:0-2100 GCF_002776525.5 Piliocolobus tephrosceles | reverse complement strand
CCATGATGAGCAAACTCATGAAATAGTCATCTTTGTCTGACCTCTTCCTCCGAGGCACTCATTGCATCAATAATCTCTTTGATCTTTGATCCTTGGATAAAGAGCTGTCCTCCAAGAGCATCACTAGCATTCCCTATCTTCTGAATATTTCAGCAATCACCAAAGCTTACCCTTCCAGAGTCTGGTTCCCAGAGGGGAGCTTTGAAGGGGAAACACGATCAAGTTTTTGTTACAGAAATTATAATAGCTAATATTTATTGGACACCCACATGTGCCAGGTGCTGTTCTAAGCCTTTTACATGTATCAACTCATTTAATGTTTTCGGTAATCCTATGAGATAGGTACAATTTCCATGTCTAGTTTTTACTTGGAAAAACAACAACAACTAAGTAAGTGCAGAGGTGTGTTTTGCCTGAAGTCATGTACCTAGAAGGAGACAAGTCCAAAATGAGAGCTTGCACTGTAACCATTATGCATGCCACCTCACTTAGGCTGCAGTTTGGAGAAGGATTGTAGGATGCCAGGCTGGAAGTAAGAAGACCAGTCAGTGATGACTGCAAAAGTTAGATGGTGACCTGGACAGAGAGAGAAGAATCTAGAATGGGAGAATATAGATGATCAGAGAGTCATTTAGGCAATAGACACCACAGGGCTTCATGGTGTAGGTGACTCTGTGGATGCACTGCCTGCCTCCCATGAATTCCACCACTTCCCAGCTTACTTACAGCTGCAATGTCTGCATCTCTTTGCCTGAAGGCTCTCTCTGAAGCCAGGAAACTGCCTGGGGGTAAGACAGGATGTAAGTGCCAGGGAATTAACACCCCCCAGGAGTACCCTCAACCAATAAATGATGTTATCATTCTGATGCTTTTTTTCTACACCATTTCCTCAAGTTTCCAGGTGGAATTATGCTTCAATTGCCCACAGCACAGATGGCTTGATACGTGATGTGTATCACGGGCTGACTTCATTCTCTTCCCTATCTCATGTTCCTACTCCCTTATCCTGGGTTTTCTGAAATCCCCTCAAAAACTATTTGTATTTAAATCCTCGGTTCAGCGTCTGCTTCTGGGTAACTCAAACTAAGGCACGGATGAGTGGTTATGGGGAGTGAAGAAGAGATAAGAGTCAAAGATAATCCTGAAAGATTGTGTGTCCAGCTTAAATGATGTTCTCTGAAATCTGGAACTCTGGGGCAGGAATGCCTTTGAGAGGGTGGTGAGCTGCACTCAGGACCTGGTGAATCTGAGATACCTGTGCAACATCTTAGAGGATGTACTTCACAAGCAATGGACTCTGTGGGTCTGGAACTCAAGAAAATGTTCTGGGTTGGGGAGAATCTGTATTACGATCTTCAGGATAGTTCATGACTCACCTCAAGGAGTGGGTGTGGGTATCCCTGCTCCATCTCCTTAATCATGTCTGATCTTTTCTCTTCGACTCCTACTCAAATGGAAGGAAAGAATATGAAGGTGTTTAGGTGGGTGGAAGCTGAGAAAGTGCTTGTTAGAGGGAAGAGAAAGAAAGCACGTTTACATTGAGGGAGTATTTATTGAAGTTCTGTCAGTTGCTGCAAGCAAATCACTGATACATTTCAAAAAAAAGTCTGGAAGATATTCCTTGCCCTGCAGGGAGTGTTTTTTAATAAGTGATGTGGTCAGAAGTGTCGGTGTAATTTTTCTCAGTTGGTGCTGCAGACACTCTAAGAGTTTGTTGGAGAAATTCATTTGGTCTTTATAAAGGCTAACATGGAGATATCAGCATGCCTTGTTAGCACTCCCCACTCTCAGAGCAGAAGGTGTCCTTGATGGCGTCTAGTCTAACATCCTACTTAGTAGATGCTGGGATCCCTCTGCTGTATCTCTGGCTAGAGGTTGTCATACTTGAACTTGGATTCTTCTGCTGATAAGCAGCTCATTTCTTTACAGAGTAGACCATTTAATGCTTCAACAGTTTTCATTGTTAAGCAGTTCTTTTACCGAGCTGAAATATGCCTCCCCATCACTTTGGCTCACGGGCTCCAGTCTTGTGGGTACCACACTGACTTTCTGTCCTCCCTGTGCACAGGAGAGCCTTACTAGAGAGCTGTAGGTAGTAGC
>NW_022321169.1:0-1165 GCF_002776525.5 Piliocolobus tephrosceles | reverse complement strand
TGTGGTGAGGTGGGGTGTAGTGGGCAGTCTTTGAATAATGGGGGTGGATTCCTCATGAATGGCTTGGTGCCACTTTCATGTTAGTGAATTGTCACTATGGCAAGGCTAGATTAGTTCTTAAGGAAATGGATTAGTTCCCCTGAGAGTGAGTTTTTAGAAAGCTGGGACATCCATCAGGTTTTGTGTCCTCTTCACATATGTCTGCTTCCCCTTTGACCTTCTTGCATGTTCTGATGCAGCATGAAAGTCCTCAACAAAAGCCACGGCCATGCCCTTAAACTTCTCAGCCTGCAGAACTGTGAGCTGAATAAGCTTCTGTTCTTTATAAATTACCCAACCTCAGGTATTCTGTTATAACAGCATAAAATGGACTAAGACACTCCTACTGCACCCATCCAGTCATAGCTGCTCCTTAGCTAGAGAAAAGTTCAACAGGAGAATGGGGTCCTGGATCATGCAATGCCTGGGATAACCCTTGTTGAAATGTTGATCTTTGGCCTAAGAACATTGGAAAACCCTGAAGAATTCTCAACAGAGAAGCCATGCAGTGAATTTGAATTTAAAGAAGATAACTCTGGCGGTTGTGTGGAAAGTGAATGGGAAGGCATCAAGGGAGACTAGTGGGAAGTCTATTGAGATAATCCAGACAAAAGATGATGATAGACTGGATGGGATGGTGACAGGTGAGACAGAGATAGGCAGGTGAATTTAGGATCTATTTAGGAGAAGGCAAACTTGCCAGGACTTGGTGAAAAGAAGTGTGGGTGACAAGTTGAAAAGGTAACCATTCACTTTGGTTTTATAAGCTCACGCTCTTTCTCTTTCTATCTTTATTTCTATCTTTAACTCTATCTATTGATATTTTCCATAAATATCTGTCTACCTAACAAGCAACTGGGTGTTTCTGAGGAACCAGCATCTACACAGTTGCTGAGAAGAAGTTGAAGCCCATTCTTAAGGCTGCCAGGGATGGTTGTGCAGGATGTCTGCAATACGAATGGTGCTCCCTAAGACTGAACAGACTACATAGCAGCCTGTACATTCTGGTATGTTAGACTCTCTGGCCTTAGCTCTTGACTCTGGATTGACCATTCCCCAGCTTTGGGAGCAAAACAATTAAAAGCAAGTTCAGTCAAAACAAGAGAAGACTCAAGTGAACTTGGGA
>NW_022321168.1:0-2100 GCF_002776525.5 Piliocolobus tephrosceles | reverse complement strand
GCTACTACCTACAGCTCTCTAGTAAGGCTCTCCTGTGCACAGGGAGGACAGAAAGTCAGTGTGGTACCCACAAGACTGGAGCCCGTGAGCCAAAGTGATGGGGAGGCATATTTCAGCTCGGTAAAAGAACTGCTTAACAATGAAAACTGTTGAAGCATTAAATGGTCTACTCTGTAAAGAAATGAGCTGCTTATCAGCAGAAGAATCCAAGTTCAAGTATGACAACCTCTAGCCAGAGATACAGCAGAGGGATCCCAGCATCTACTAAGTAGGATGTTAGACTAGACGCCATCAAGGACACCTTCTGCTCTGAGAGTGGGGAGTGCTAACAAGGCATGCTGATATCTCCATGTTAGCCTTTATAAAGACCAAATGAATTTCTCCAACAAACTCTTAGAGTGTCTGCAGCACCAACTGAGAAAAATTACACCGACACTTCTGACCACATCACTTATTAAAAAACACTCCCTGCAGGGCAAGGAATATCTTCCAGACTTTTTTTTGAAATGTATCAGTGATTTGCTTGCAGCAACTGACAGAACTTCAATAAATACTCCCTCAATGTAAACGTGCTTTCTTTCTCTTCCCTCTAACAAGCACTTTCTCAGCTTCCACCCACCTAAACACCTTCATATTCTTTCCTTCCATTTGAGTAGGAGTCGAAGAGAAAAGATCAGACATGATTAAGGAGATGGAGCAGGGATACCCACACCCACTCCTTGAGGTGAGTCATGAACTATCCTGAAGATCGTAATACAGATTCTCCCCAACCCAGAACATTTTCTTGAGTTCCAGACCCACAGAGTCCATTGCTTGTGAAGTACATCCTCTAAGATGTTGCACAGGTATCTCAGATTCACCAGGTCCTGAGTGCAGCTCACCACCCTCTCAAAGGCATTCCTGCCCCAGAGTTCCAGATTTCAGAGAACATCATTTAAGCTGGACACACAATCTTTCAGGATTATCTTTGACTCTTATCTCTTCTTCACTCCCCATAACCACTCATCCGTGCCTTAGTTTGAGTTACCCAGAAGCAGACGCTGAACCGAGGATTTAAATACAAATAGTTTTTGAGGGGATTTCAGAAAACCCAGGATAAGGGAGTAGGAACATGAGATAGGGAAGAGAATGAAGTCAGCCCGTGATACACATCACGTATCAAGCCATCTGTGCTGTGGGCAATTGAAGCATAATTCCACCTGGAAACTTGAGGAAATGGTGTAGAAAAAAAGCATCAGAATGATAACATCATTTATTGGTTGAGGGTACTCCTGGGGGGTGTTAATTCCCTGGCACTTACATCCTGTCTTACCCCCAGGCAGTTTCCTGGCTTCAGAGAGAGCCTTCAGGCAAAGAGATGCAGACATTGCAGCTGTAAGTAAGCTGGGAAGTGGTGGAATTCATGGGAGGCAGGCAGTGCATCCACAGAGTCACCTACACCATGAAGCCCTGTGGTGTCTATTGCCTAAATGACTCTCTGATCATCTATATTCTCCCATTCTAGATTCTTCTCTCTCTGTCCAGGTCACCATCTAACTTTTGCAGTCATCACTGACTGGTCTTCTTACTTCCAGCCTGGCATCCTACAATCCTTCTCCAAACTGCAGCCTAAGTGAGGTGGCATGCATAATGGTTACAGTGCAAGCTCTCATTTTGGACTTGTCTCCTTCTAGGTACATGACTTCAGGCAAAACACACCTCTGCACTTACTTAGTTGTTGTTGTTTTTCCAAGTAAAAACTAGACATGGAAATTGTACCTATCTCATAGGATTACCGAAAACATTAAATGAGTTGATACATGTAAAAGGCTTAGAACAGCACCTGGCACATGTGGGTGTCCAATAAATATTAGCTATTATAATTTCTGTAACAAAAACTTGATCGTGTTTCCCCTTCAAAGCTCCCCTCTGGGAACCAGACTCTGGAAGGGTAAGCTTTGGTGATTGCTGAAATATTCAGAAGATAGGGAATGCTAGTGATGCTCTTGGAGGACAGCTCTTTATCCAAGGATCAAAGATCAAAGAGATTATTGATGCAATGAGTGCCTCGGAGGAAGAGGTCAGACAAAGATGACTATTTCATGAGTTTGCTCATCATGG
>NW_022321167.1:0-8746 GCF_002776525.5 Piliocolobus tephrosceles | reverse complement strand
ACAAACTGTCTCTCAGACCACAGTGCAATCAAACTAGAACTCAGGACTAAGAAACTCAATCAAAACCGCTCAACTACATGGAAACTGAACAACCTGCTCCTGAATGACTACTGGGTACATAACGAAATGAAGGCAGAAATAAAGATGTTCTTTGAAACCAATGAGAACAAAGATACAACATACCAGAATCTCTGGGACACATTTAAAGCAGTGTGTAGAGGGAAATTTATAGCACTAAATGCCCACAAGAGAAAGCAGGAAAGATATAATTGACACCCTAACATCACAATTAAAAGAACTAGAGAAGCAAGAGCAAACACATTCAAAAGCTAGCAGAAGGCAAGAAATAACTAAGATCAGAGCAGAACTGAAGGAGACAGAGACACAGAAACCCTCCAAAAAATCAATGAATCCAGGAGCTGGTTTTTTGAAAAGATCAACAAAATTGATAGACCGCTAGCAAGACTAATAAAGAAGAAAAGAAAGAAGAATCAGATAGATGCAATAAAAAATGATAAAGGGGATATCACCACCAAGCCCACAGAAATACAAACTACCATCAGAGAATACTATAAACACCTCTACGCAAATCAACTAGAAAATCTAGAAGAAATGGATAATTTCCTGGACACTTACACTGTCCCAAGACTAAATCAGGAAGAAGTTGAATCTCTGAGTAGACCAATAGCAGGCTCTGAAATTGAGGCAATAATTAATAGCCTACCAACAAAAAAAAGTCCAGGACTAGATGGATTCACAGCTGAATACTACTGGAGGTACAAGGAGGAGCTGGTACCATTCCTTCTGAAACTATTCCAATCAATAGAAAAAGAGGGAATCCTCCCTAACTCATTTTATGAGGCCAACATCATCCTGATACCAAAGCCTGGCAGAGACACAACAAAAAAAGAGAATTTTAGACCAATATCCCTGATGAACATTGATGCAAAAATCCTCAATAAAATACTGGCAAACTGAATCCAGTAGCACATCAAAAAGCTTATCCACCATGATCAAGTGGGCTTCGGGCCTGGGATGCAAGGCTGGTTCAACATATGCAAATCAATCAACGTAATCCAGCATATAAACAGAACCAAAGACAAAACCACATGATTATCTCAATAGATACAGAAAAGGCCTTTGACAAAATTCAACAGCCCTTCATGCTAAAAACTCTCAATAAATTCGGTATTGATGGAACGTATCTCAAATAATAAGAGCTATTTATGGTAAACCTATAGCCAATATCATACTGAATGGGCAAAAACTGGAAGCATTCCCTTTGAAAACTGGCACAAGACAGGGATGCCCTCTCTCACACTCCTATTCAACATAGCTTTGGACGTTCTGGCTAGGGCAATCAGGCAAGAGAAAGAAATAAAGTGTATTCAGTTAGGAAAAGAAGAAGTCATATTGTCCCGTTTGCAGATGACATGATTGTATATTTAGAAAACCCCATCATCTCAGCCCAAAATCTCCTGAAGCTGATAAGCAACTTCAGCAAAGTCTCAGGATACAAAATTAATATGCAAAAATCACAAGCATTCTTATACACCAGTAACAGACAAACAGAGAGCCAAATCATGAATGAACTCCCATTCACAATAGCTTCAAAGAGAATAAAATACCTAGGAATCCAACTTACAAGGGATGTAAAGGACCTCTTCAAGGAGAACTACAAACCACTCGTCAGTGAAATAAAAGGACACAAACAAATGGAGGAACATACCATGCTCATGGACAGGAAGAATCAATATCGTGAAAATGGCAATACTGCCCGAGGCAATTTATAGATTCAATGCCATTCCCATCAAGCTACCAATGAGTTTCTTCACAGAATTGGAAACAACTGCTTTAAAGTTCATATGGAACCACAAAAGAGCCCGCATTGCTAAGACAATCCTAAGTCAAAAGAACAAAGCTGGAGGCATCATGCTACCTGACTTCAAACTATACTACAAGGCTACCATAACCAAAACAGCATCGTACTGGTACAAAAACAGAGATATAGACCAATGGAACAGAACAGAGCCCTCAGAAATAATACCACACATCTACAGCCACCTGATCTTTGACAAACCTGAGAGAAACAAGAAATGGGGATAGGATTCCCTATTAAATAAATGGTGCTGGGAAAATTGCCTAGCCATAAGTAGAAAGCTGAAACTGGATCCTTACATTACTCCTTATATGAAAATTAATTCAAGATGGATTAGAGACTTAAATGTTAGACCTAAAACCATAAAATCCCTAGAAGAAAACCTAGGTAATACCATTCAGGACATAGGCATGGGCAAGGACTTCACGCCTAAAACACCAAAAGCAATGGCAACAAAAGCCAAAATTGACAAATGGGATCTAGTTAAACTAAAGAGCTTCTTCACAGCAAAGGAAACTACCATCAGAGGGAACAGGCAACCTACAGAATGGGAGAAAAATTTTGCAATCCACTCATCTGACAAAGGGCTAATATCCAGAACCTACAAAGAACTCAAACAAATTTACAAGAAAAAAACAACCCCATCAAAAAGTGGGCAAAGGATACGAACAGACACTTCTCAAAAGAAGACATGCATACAGCCAACAGATACATGAAAAAATGCTCGTCATCACTCGCCATCAGAGAAATGCAAATCAAAACCACAAAGAGATACCATCTCACACCAGTTAGAATGGCAATCATTAAAAAGTCAGGAAACAACAGGTGCTGGAGAGGATGTGGAGAAACAGGAACACTTTTACACTGTTGGTGGGATTGTAAACTGGTTCAACCATTGTGGAAAACAGTATGGCGATTCTTCAAAGATCTAGAACTAGAAACACCATTTGACCCAGCTATCCCATTACTGGGTATATACCCAAAGGATTATAAATCATGCTGCTACAAAGACACACGCACACATATGTTTATTGCGGCACTATTCATAATAGCAAAGACTTGGAATCAACCCAAATGTCCATCAGTGACAGACTGGATTAAGAAAATGTGGCACATATACACCATGGAATACTATGCGGCCATAAAAAAGGATGAGTTTGTGTCCTTTGTAGGGACATAGATGCAGCTGGAAACCATCATTCTCAGCAAACTATTGCAAGAACAGAAAACCAAACACTGCATGTTCTCACTCATAGGTGGGAATTGAACAATGAGATCACTTGGACTCTGGAAGGGGAACATCACACACCGGGGCCTATTATGGGGAGGGGGAGGGGGGAGGGATTGCATTGGGAGTTATACCTGATGTAAATGATGAGTTGATGGATGCTGACGAGTTGATGGATGCAGCACACCAACATGGCACAAGTATACATATGTAACAAACCTGCACGTTGTGCACATGTACCCTAGAACTTAAAGTATATAAAAAAAAAAAAACACCACAAAAAAACACAGTAGATCCTACAAATGACAGAGGAAGAAACTCACCTCATCTGCTGCCCCCATATAGAGAGAAACAGATTAACTCAATGCCATGGAATCCTGTAAAGATCATTCTCCAAAGGTTTTTCCACCAATCAGAAGGTCAGTGATCTAGAGATATTTTGGGGACCGGCACTATTAACATTTTCATTAATTATATCTATTCATGATTTGTCAGCAGCAAGGCTAAGGATGAGATAAATTAAAGATTCAAAACCAAAAAAAAAAAAAAAAAAAAGACTGAATTATGTTTAATGATTGCTAAATTTTTCAGTGTTTTAGATAATTACCATTTTTGAGTGATTAATCTCCTGTAGGAAATGAAATACCATTTACAATACAGTCACTCTTTTCTTTTAAAATGCTGATTTGAAATAACTTCTCATTATATGCATGGCTTTAAAAAATAAAGCAACTGAAGCACAAAAAAAAGTGAAAGAGGAATAAAGACTTTTCTGAGGCAAACCAAAAAATAAAAAATAAAAAAATAAAGCCATATTTTGTGCTTGCTTGCATTTCTGGACGAAGATTCATACATTGCTTTATTGTGTAGTTAGGGCAAACAATGTGTTCGCAAACACAACAATATTTGGTTACAGTCTATAATGACAATCTAAGAAGCCGGTGTTTGTTCTGGTCATAATAACCAATAACTTTTGGGCACTTCCATCATGTCAAGCATTGTGCTAAGGACTTTATACTTATTATCATGTTGAGTATTTAAAACAACACAAAAGGGTAGAAATTCTAATTATCAGTATTTTGTGGATGAGAAATACAAGTCACTGAGATGATACAAAATTTTCCCATAACAGACATTATAAAGATTTCCATTCTATTTGTGATGATCACTTCCTTCAAGGGACTCTTTAGATGGGATGTCTATGCCAGAATAAAAGTTCCCTTGGGATTCCACATTAACTACACAGTATACAAAGCCAAGGTATCATTAAGTATCTTTTACAAATTGTTCATTAGCATGAAAAGACCTTTATTGAGGGACAATTTGAACCAGAAACTGCCAGGAACTTGGGTTAACAATGGCAACTTCTCCTTCAAAGAAACTCAGCCATGGTGGGGTTGTTAAGAGGTTTGTTGTTAAGAGATGATCTAGATTTAATTTCTCAAGCACACCAGCCATTACGTCAGAAAACTACAGATTTCAGAACTTGAAAGGACTACCAAAATTCAGTTCAGCAAGTGATTGCCTTAGATAAACAGGTCCCCACAATCCTACGTTATTGGTGCAATCAAGGCCCTGAGTGATGAAGGGGTGTGGAAACGAATTGTTTTGCCATTTAATAAATACTTTTTCCATAGCACCACATTGTCCCTAATTTCCTGCAGAAGATAATTCTTTCTGTTATGGAAAATTCTTGAGAGAATTTAGATTCTATCAGATGACAAAAAATGGAGAATGAAGAACTATACTACTCCATACTGGTGTTTGGTTCAGCCAAAACACAATACCAGTGTATTAGTCAGAGTTTTCCAGAGAACCAATAGGATATCTCATCCATATCTAATCTACAGGTATCTATATTCATCCATCTCTCTCTCTTTCTCATGTAATAGAGAACTACATGTCTCAAAGGCTGGAAACTCAGGCCGGTCTCCTACATTGCAGTCCCTTTTTTGAGAAAACATCAGACTTTACTCTTAAGACCTCTAACTGATTGGAGGCTAATCTGCTTTATTCTAAGTCTGCTGGTTTAAATGTGAATCTCATCTTAAAAAAAATACCTTCACAGCAATCACTGACTCAAGAAGCTTGAAAGGCTTCTCCAGTATAGGGTTTCACCAAAGACAGGTTGCATGGAATTTTACTAAGTATTCCACCCAAAAAGTTTCTGTGATAAATGTCTTCTTTGGCTTAAACAATGTCAAACACTTTTGTTTATTAGGGAAAGCCTTTATTATGCTCCAAATGCTGGGAATTCCCCATGTGGGGGTTATGGTTTGCAGCGATCCCTGGTTTTCATACTCAATCTATTTTGTGTGAGTCACCTCTCTGAACAAGCATTTTTGGAAGCAGACACACTGATTAAAATAAATCTCTCTATTTTGTAACTGACAAAACCAAGGCAAAGAGAGGGGGAAGGGCTCTGGCTCACAGAGAGTTGGTGGCAATCACAGACCCAAGTTTACTGACTTAAGTGTTCTTTCCAAATACAAAATGTAAAATGTTGAGAATAAATGGAGAGGATTGGAGCCATATCTAGAGAGGTGTTTGACCCAAGGCAGGTAACTCTGGTAGGTTTTGTACCTCTCCAGCATTTCTGAATAGATGAAGTTAGGCCCGATTCATACAGAAATGGGAGATGGGTACATGGTGAAAATGGAAGCCTCACTGGCTCTCTTTTGATGATGGTCATTCCTGTAGATTATCAGAAGGTAGAGCCATCTCCTTTTCTCCCTGAGTCAAATTTCTCTGAGTAGAAGATGGCCGAATAGGAACAGCTCCAGTCTCCAACTCCCAGCGTGAGCGAAACAGAAGACCGGTGATTTCTGCATTTTCAACTGAGGTACTGGGGTCATCTCACTAGGGAGTGCCGGACAATCGGTGCTGGTCAGCTGCTGCAGCCCGACCAGCGAGAGCTGAAGCAGGGCGAGGCATCGCCTCACCTGGGAAGCGCAAGGGGGAAGGGAATCCCTTTTCCTAGCCAGGGGAACTGAGACACACAACACCTGGAAAATTGGGTGACTCCCATCCCAACACTGCGCTTTAAGCAAACGGGCACACCAGGAGAATATATCCCACACCTGGCCGGGAGGGTCCCACGCCCATGGAGCCTCCCTCATTGCTAACACAGCAGTCTGCAATCTAACCACAAGGCAGCAGTGAGGCTGAGGGAGGAGCGCCCACCATTGCTGAGGCTTAAGTAGGTAAACAAAGCTGTTGGGAAGCTCGAACTGGGTGGAGCTCACAGCAGCTCAAGGAAACCTGCCTGTCTCTGTAGACTCCACCTCTGGGGACAGGGCACAGTTAACAACAACAACAACAAAAGCAGCAGGAACCTCTGCAGACGCAAACGACTCTGTCTGACTGCTTTGAAGAGAGCAGTGGATCTCCCAACACCGACGTTGAGATCTGAGAAGGGACAGACTGCCTGTTCAAGTGGGTCCCTGACCCCTGAGTAGCCTAACTGGGAGACATCCCCGACTAGGGGCAGTCTGACACCCCACACCTCACAGGGTAGAGTACACCCCTGAGAGGAAGCTTCCAAAGTAAGAATCAGACAGGTACACTCGCTGTTCAGCAATATTCTATCTTCTGCAACCTCTGCTGCTGATACCCAGGCAAACAGGTCTGGAATGGACCTCAAGCAATCTCCAACAGACCCACAGCTGAGGGTCCTGACTGTTAGAAGGAAAACTATCAAACAGGAAGGACACCTATACCAAAACCCCATCAGTACGTCACCATCATCAAAGACCAGAGACAGATAAAACCACAAAGATGGGGGAAAAGCAGGGCAGAAAAGCTGGAAATTCAAAAAATAAGAGCGCATCTCCCCCTGCAAAGAAGCGCAGCCCATCGCCAGCAACAGATCAAAGCTGGTCAGAGAATGACTTTGACGAGATGAGAGAAGAAGGCTTCAGTCCATCAAACTTCTCAGAGCTAAAGGAGGAACTACGTACCCAGCGCAAAGAAACTAAAAATCTGGAAAAAAGATTGGAAGAATTGACAGCTAGACTAATTAATGCAGAGAAGGTCATAAACGAAATGACAGAGATGAAAACCATGACACGAGAAATACGTGACAAATGCACAAGCTTCAGTAACCGACTTGATCAACTGGAAGAAAGAGTATAAATGATTGAGGATCAAATGGATGAAATGAAGCGAGAAGAGAAACCAAAAGAAAAAAGAAGAAAAAGAAATGAACAAAGCCTGGAAGAAGTATGGGATTATGTAAAAAGATCAAATCTACGTCTGATTGGTGTGCCTGAAAGTGAGGGGGAAAATGGAACCAAGTTGGAAAACACACTTCAGGATATCATCCAGGAGAACTTCCCCAACCTAGCAGGGCAGGCCAACATTCAAATTCAGGAAATACAGAGAATGCCACAAAGATACTCCTCCAGAAGAGCAACTCCAAGACACATAATTGCCAGATTCACCAAAGTTGAAATGAAGGAAAGAATCTTCAGGGCAGCCAGAGAGAAAGGTTGGGTTACCCACAAAGGGAAGCCCATCAGACTGACAGCAGATCTCTCGGCAGAAACTCTACAAGCCAGAAGAGAGTGGGGGCCAATATTCAACATTCTTAAAGAAAAGAATTTTCAACCCAGAATTTCATATCCAGCCAAACTAAGTTTCATAAATGAAGGAGAAATAAAATCCTTTACAGATAAGCAAATGCTTAGAGATTTTGTCACTACCAGGCCTGCCTTACAAGAGACCCTGAAGGAAGCACTAAACATGGAAAGGAACAACTGGTACCAGCCATTGCAAAAACATGCCAAAATGTAAAGACCATCGAGGCTAGGAAGAAACTGCATCAACTAACGAGCAAAATAACCAGTTAATATCATAATGGCAGGATCAAGTTCACACATAACAATATTAACCTTAAATGTAAATGGACTAAATGCTCTAATTAAAAGACACAGACTGGCAAACTGGATAAAGAGTCAAGCCCCATCAGTCTGCTGTATTCAGGAGACCCATCTCACATGCAGAGACATACATAGGCTCAAAATAAAGGGATGGAGGAAGATCTACCAAGCAAATGGAGAACAAAAAAAGCAGGGGTTGCAATCCTAGTCTCTGATAAAACAGACTTTAAACCATCAAAGATCAAAAGAGACAAAGAAGGCCATTACATAATGGTAAAGGGATCAATTCAACAGGAAGAGCTAACTATCCTAAATATATATGCACCCAATACAGGAGCACCCAGATTCATAAAGCAAGTCCTTAGAGACTTACAAAGAGACTTAGACTCCCATACAATAATAATGGGAGACTTCAACACTCCACTGTCAACATTAGACAGATCAACGAGATGGAAAGTTAACAAGGATATCCAGGAATTGAACTCATCTCTGCACCAAGCGGACCTAATAGACATCTATAGAACTCTCCACCCCAAGTCAACAGAATATACATTCTTCTCAGCACCACATCACACTTATTCCAAAATTGACCACATAATTGGAAGTAAAGCACTCCTCAGCAAATGTAAAAGAACAGAAATTATAACAAACTGTCTCTCAGACCACAGTGCAATCAAACTAGAACTCAGGACTAAGAAACTCAATCAAAACCGCTCAACTACATGGAAACTGAACAACCTGCTCCTGAATGACTACTGG
>NW_022321166.1:0-8746 GCF_002776525.5 Piliocolobus tephrosceles | reverse complement strand
CCAGTAGTCATTCAGGAGCAGGTTGTTCAGTTTCCATGTAGTTGAGCGGTTTTGATTGAGTTTCTTAGTCCTGAGTTCTAGTTTGATTGCACTGTGGTCTGAGAGACAGTTTGTTATAATTTCTGTTCTTTTACATTTGCTGAGGAGTGCTTTACTTCCAATTATGTGGTCAATTTTGGAATAAGTGTGATGTGGTGCTGAGAAGAATGTATATTCTGTTGACTTGGGGTGGAGAGTTCTATAGATGTCTATTAGGTCCGCTTGGTGCAGAGATGAGTTCAATTCCTGGATATCCTTGTTAACTTTCCATCTCGTTGATCTGTCTAATGTTGACAGTGGAGTGTTGAAGTCTCCCATTATTATTGTATGGGAGTCTAAGTCTCTTTGTAAGTCTCTAAGGACTTGCTTTATGAATCTGGGTGCTCCTGTATTGGGTGCATATATATTTAGGATAGTTAGCTCTTCCTGTTGAATTGATCCCTTTACCATTATGTAATGGCCTTCTTTGTCTCTTTTGATCTTTGATGGTTTAAAGTCTGTTTTATCAGAGACTAGGATTGCAACCCCTGCTTTTTTTGTTCTCCATTTGCTTGGTAGATCTTCCTCCATCCCTTTATTTTGAGCCTATGTATGTCTCTGCATGTGAGATGGGTCTCCTGAATACAGCAGACTGATGGGGCTTGACTCTTTATCCAGTTTGCCAGTCTGTGTCTTTTAATTAGAGCATTTAGTCCATTTACATTTAAGGTTAATATTGTTATGTGTGAACTTGATCCTGCCATTATGATATTAACTGGTTATTTTGCTCGTTAGTTGATGCAGTTTCTTCCTAGCCTCGATGGTCTTTACATTTTGGCATGTTTTTGCAATGGCTGGTACCAGTTGTTCCTTTCCATGTTTAGTGCTTCCTTCAGGGTCTCTTGTAAGGCAGGCCTGGTAGTGACAAAATCTCTAAGCATTTGCTTATCTGTAAAGGATTTTATTTCTCCTTCATTTATGAAACTTAGTTTGGCTGGATATGAAATTCTGGGTTGAAAATTCTTTTCTTTAAGAATGTTGAATATTGGCCCCCACTCTCTTCTGGCTTGTAGAGTTTCTGCCGAGAGATCTGCTGTCAGTCTGATGGGCTTCCCTTTGTGGGTAACCCAACCTTTCTCTCTGGCTGCCCTGAAGATTCTTTCCTTCATTTCAACTTTGGTGAATCTGGCAATTATGTGTCTTGGAGTTGCTCTTCTGGAGGAGTATCTTTGTGGCATTCTCTGTATTTCCTGAATTTGAATGTTGGCCTGCCCTGCTAGGTTGGGGAAGTTCTCCTGGATGATATCCTGAAGTGTGTTTTCCAACTTGGTTCCATTTTCCCCCTCACTTTCAGGCACACCAATCAGACGTAGATTTGATCTTTTTACATAATCCCATACTTCTTCCAGGCTTTGTTCATTTCTTTTTCTTCTTTTTTCTTTTGGTTTCTCTTCTCGCTTCATTTCATCCATTTGATCCTCAATCATTTATACTCTTTCTTCCAGTTGATCAAGTCGGTTACTGAAGCTTGTGCATTTGTCACGTATTTCTCGTGTCATGGTTTTCATCTCTGTCATTTCGTTTATGACCTTCTCTGCATTAATTAGTCTAGCTGTCAATTCTTCCAATCTTTTTTCCAGATTTTTAGTTTCTTTGCGCTGGGTACGTAGTTCCTCCTTTAGCTCTGAGAAGTTTGATGGACTGAAGCCTTCTTCTCTCATCTCGTCAAAGTCATTCTCTGACCAGCTTTGATCTGTTGCTGGCGATGGGCTGCGCTTCTTTGCAGGGGGAGATGCGCTCTTATTTTTTGAATTTCCAGCTTTTCTGCCCTGCTTTTCCCCCATCTTTGTGGTTTTATCTGTCTCTGGTCTTTGATGATGGTGACGTACTGATGGGGTTTTGGTATAGGTGTCCTTCCTGTTTGATAGTTTTCCTTCTAACAGTCAGGACCCTCAGCTGTGGGTCTGTTGGAGATTGCTTGAGGTCCATTCCAGACCTGTTTGCCTGGGTATCAGCAGCAGAGGTTGCAGAAGATAGAATATTGCTGAACAGCGAGTGTACCTGTCTGATTCTTACTTTGGAAGCTTCCTCTCAGGGGTGTACTCTACCCTGTGAGGTGTGGGGTGTCAGACTGCCCCTAGTCGGGGATGTCTCCCAGTTAGGCTACTCAGGGGTCAGGGACCCACTTGAACAGGCAGTCTGTCCCTTCTCAGATCTCAACGTCGGTGTTGGGAGATCCACTGCTCTCTTCAAAGCAGTCAGACAGAGTCGTTTGCGTCTGCAGAGGTTCCTGCTGCTTTTGTTGTTGTTGTTGTTAACTGTGCCCTGTCCCCAGAGGTGGAGTCTACAGAGACAGGCAGGTTTCCTTGAGCTGCTGTGAGCTCCACCCAGTTCGAGCTTCCCAACAGCTTTGTTTACCTACTTAAGCCTCAGCAATGGTGGGCGCTCCTCCCTCAGCCTCACTGCTGCCTTGTGGTTAGATTGCAGACTGCTGTGTTAGCAATGAGGGAGGCTCCATGGGCGTGGGACCCTCCCGGCCAGGTGTGGGATATATTCTCCTGGTGTGCCCGTTTGCTTAAAGCGCAGTGTTGGGATGGGAGTCACCCAATTTTCCAGGTGTTGTGTGTCTCAGTTCCCCTGGCTAGGAAAAGGGATTCCCTTCCCCCTTGCGCTTCCCAGGTGAGGCGATGCCTCGCCCTGCTTCAGCTCTCGCTGGTCGGGCTGCAGCAGCTGACCAGCACCGATTGTCCGGCACTCCCTAGTGAGATGACCCCAGTACCTCAGTTGAAAATGCAGAAATCACCGGTCTTCTGTTTCGCTCACGCTGGGAGTTGGAGACTGGAGCTGTTCCTATTCGGCCATCTTCTACTCAGAGAAATTTGACTCAGGGAGAAAAGGAGATGGCTCTACCTTCTGATAATCTACAGGAATGACCATCATCAAAAGAGAGCCAGTGAGGCTTCCATTTTCACCATGTACCCATCTCCCATTTCTGTATGAATCGGGCCTAACTTCATCTATTCAGAAATGCTGGAGAGGTACAAAACCTACCAGAGTTACCTGCCTTGGGTCAAACACCTCTCTAGATATGGCTCCAATCCTCTCCATTTATTCTCAACATTTTACATTTTGTATTTGGAAAGAACACTTAAGTCAGTAAACTTGGGTCTGTGATTGCCACCAACTCTCTGTGAGCCAGAGCCCTTCCCCCTCTCTTTGCCTTGGTTTTGTCAGTTACAAAATAGAGAGATTTATTTTAATCAGTGTGTCTGCTTCCAAAAATGCTTGTTCAGAGAGGTGACTCACACAAAATAGATTGAGTATGAAAACCAGGGATCGCTGCAAACCATAACCCCCACATGGGGAATTCCCAGCATTTGGAGCATAATAAAGGCTTTCCCTAATAAACAAAAGTGTTTGACATTGTTTAAGCCAAAGAAGACATTTATCACAGAAACTTTTTGGGTGGAATACTTAGTAAAATTCCATGCAACCTGTCTTTGGTGAAACCCTATACTGGAGAAGCCTTTCAAGCTTCTTGAGTCAGTGATTGCTGTGAAGGTATTTTTTTTAAGATGAGATTCACATTTAAACCAGCAGACTTAGAATAAAGCAGATTAGCCTCCAATCAGTTAGAGGTCTTAAGAGTAAAGTCTGATGTTTTCTCAAAAAAGGGACTGCAATGTAGGAGACCGGCCTGAGTTTCCAGCCTTTGAGACATGTAGTTCTCTATTACATGAGAAAGAGAGAGAGATGGATGAATATAGATACCTGTAGATTAGATATGGATGAGATATCCTATTGGTTCTCTGGAAAACTCTGACTAATACACTGGTATTGTGTTTTGGCTGAACCAAACACCAGTATGGAGTAGTATAGTTCTTCATTCTCCATTTTTTGTCATCTGATAGAATCTAAATTCTCTCAAGAATTTTCCATAACAGAAAGAATTATCTTCTGCAGGAAATTAGGGACAATGTGGTGCTATGGAAAAAGTATTTATTAAATGGCAAAACAATTCGTTTCCACACCCCTTCATCACTCAGGGCCTTGATTGCACCAATAACGTAGGATTGTGGGGACCTGTTTATCTAAGGCAATCACTTGCTGAACTGAATTTTGGTAGTCCTTTCAAGTTCTGAAATCTGTAGTTTTCTGACGTAATGGCTGGTGTGCTTGAGAAATTAAATCTAGATCATCTCTTAACAACAAACCTCTTAACAACCCCACCATGGCTGAGTTTCTTTGAAGGAGAAGTTGCCATTGTTAACCCAAGTTCCTGGCAGTTTCTGGTTCAAATTGTCCCTCAATAAAGGTCTTTTCATGCTAATGAACAATTTGTAAAAGATACTTAATGATACCTTGGCTTTGTATACTGTGTAGTTAATGTGGAATCCCAAGGGAACTTTTATTCTGGCATAGACATCCCATCTAAAGAGTCCCTTGAAGGAAGTGATCATCACAAATAGAATGGAAATCTTTATAATGTCTGTTATGGGAAAATTTTGTATCATCTCAGTGACTTGTATTTCTCATCCACAAAATACTGATAATTAGAATTTCTACCCTTTTGTGTTGTTTTAAATACTCAACATGATAATAAGTATAAAGTCCTTAGCACAATGCTTGACATGATGGAAGTGCCCAAAAGTTATTGGTTATTATGACCAGAACAAACACCGGCTTCTTAGATTGTCATTATAGACTGTAACCAAATATTGTTGTGTTTGCGAACACATTGTTTGCCCTAACTACACAATAAAGCAATGTATGAATCTTCGTCCAGAAATGCAAGCAAGCACAAAATATGGCTTTATTTTTTTATTTTTTATTTTTTGGTTTGCCTCAGAAAAGTCTTTATTCCTCTTTCACTTTTTTTTGTGCTTCAGTTGCTTTATTTTTTAAAGCCATGCATATAATGAGAAGTTATTTCAAATCAGCATTTTAAAAGAAAAGAGTGACTGTATTGTAAATGGTATTTCATTTCCTACAGGAGATTAATCACTCAAAAATGGTAATTATCTAAAACACTGAAAAATTTAGCAATCATTAAACATAATTCAGTCTTTTTTTTTTTTTTTTTTTTGGTTTTGAATCTTTAATTTATCTCATCCTTAGCCTTGCTGCTGACAAATCATGAATAGATATAATTAATGAAAATGTTAATAGTGCCGGTCCCCAAAATATCTCTAGATCACTGACCTTCTGATTGGTGGAAAAACCTTTGGAGAATGATCTTTACAGGATTCCATGGCATTGAGTTAATCTGTTTCTCTCTATATGGGGGCAGCAGATGAGGTGAGTTTCTTCCTCTGTCATTTGTAGGATCTACTGTGTTTTTTTGTGGTGTTTTTTTTTTTTTATATACTTTAAGTTCTAGGGTACATGTGCACAACGTGCAGGTTTGTTACATATGTATACTTGTGCCATGTTGGTGTGCTGCATCCATCAACTCGTCAGCATCCATCAACTCATCATTTACATCAGGTATAACTCCCAATGCAATCCCTCCCCCCTCCCCCTCCCCATAATAGGCCCCGGTGTGTGATGTTCCCCTTCCAGAGTCCAAGTGATCTCATTGTTCAATTCCCACCTATGAGTGAGAACATGCAGTGTTTGGTTTTCTGTTCTTGCAATAGTTTGCTGAGAATGATGGTTTCCAGCTGCATCTATGTCCCTACAAAGGACACAAACTCATCCTTTTTTATGGCCGCATAGTATTCCATGGTGTATATGTGCCACATTTTCTTAATCCAGTCTGTCACTGATGGACATTTGGGTTGATTCCAAGTCTTTGCTATTATGAATAGTGCCGCAATAAACATATGTGTGCGTGTGTCTTTGTAGCAGCATGATTTATAATCCTTTGGGTATATACCCAGTAATGGGATAGCTGGGTCAAATGGTGTTTCTAGTTCTAGATCTTTGAAGAATCGCCATACTGTTTTCCACAATGGTTGAACCAGTTTACAATCCCACCAACAGTGTAAAAGTGTTCCTGTTTCTCCACATCCTCTCCAGCACCTGTTGTTTCCTGACTTTTTAATGATTGCCATTCTAACTGGTGTGAGATGGTATCTCTTTGTGGTTTTGATTTGCATTTCTCTGATGGCGAGTGATGACGAGCATTTTTTCATGTATCTGTTGGCTGTATGCATGTCTTCTTTTGAGAAGTGTCTGTTCGTATCCTTTGCCCACTTTTTGATGGGGTTGTTTTTTTCTTGTAAATTTGTTTGAGTTCTTTGTAGGTTCTGGATATTAGCCCTTTGTCAGATGAGTGGATTGCAAAATTTTTCTCCCATTCTGTAGGTTGCCTGTTCCCTCTGATGGTAGTTTCCTTTGCTGTGAAGAAGCTCTTTAGTTTAACTAGATCCCATTTGTCAATTTTGGCTTTTGTTGCCATTGCTTTTGGTGTTTTAGGCGTGAAGTCCTTGCCCATGCCTATGTCCTGAATGGTATTACCTAGGTTTTCTTCTAGGGATTTTATGGTTTTAGGTCTAACATTTAAGTCTCTAATCCATCTTGAATTAATTTTCATATAAGGAGTAATGTAAGGATCCAGTTTCAGCTTTCTACTTATGGCTAGGCAATTTTCCCAGCACCATTTATTTAATAGGGAATCCTATCCCCATTTCTTGTTTCTCTCAGGTTTGTCAAAGATCAGGTGGCTGTAGATGTGTGGTATTATTTCTGAGGGCTCTGTTCTGTTCCATTGGTCTATATCTCTGTTTTTGTACCAGTACGATGCTGTTTTGGTTATGGTAGCCTTGTAGTATAGTTTGAAGTCAGGTAGCATGATGCCTCCAGCTTTGTTCTTTTGACTTAGGATTGTCTTAGCAATGCGGGCTCTTTTGTGGTTCCATATGAACTTTAAAGCAGTTGTTTCCAATTCTGTGAAGAAACTCATTGGTAGCTTGATGGGAATGGCATTGAATCTATAAATTGCCTCGGGCAGTATTGCCATTTTCACGATATTGATTCTTCCTGTCCATGAGCATGGTATGTTCCTCCATTTGTTTGTGTCCTTTTATTTCACTGACGAGTGGTTTGTAGTTCTCCTTGAAGAGGTCCTTTACATCCCTTGTAAGTTGGATTCCTAGGTATTTTATTCTCTTTGAAGCTATTGTGAATGGGAGTTCATTCATGATTTGGCTCTCTGTTTGTCTGTTACTGGTGTATAAGAATGCTTGTGATTTTTGCATATTAATTTTGTATCCTGAGACTTTGCTGAAGTTGCTTATCAGCTTCAGGAGATTTTGGGCTGAGATGATGGGGTTTTCTAAATATACAATCATGTCATCTGCAAACGGGACAATATGACTTCTTCTTTTCCTAACTGAATACACTTTATTTCTTTCTCTTGCCTGATTGCCCTAGCCAGAACGTCCAAAGCTATGTTGAATAGGAGTGTGAGAGAGGGCATCCCTGTCTTGTGCCAGTTTTCAAAGGGAATGCTTCCAGTTTTTGCCCATTCAGTATGATATTGGCTATAGGTTTACCATAAATAGCTCTTATTATTTGAGATACGTTCCATCAATACCGAATTTATTGAGAGTTTTTAGCATGAAGGGCTGTTGAATTTTGTCAAAGGCCTTTTCTGTATCTATTGAGATAATCATGTGGTTTTGTCTTTGGTTCTGTTTATATGCTGGATTACGTTGATTGATTTGCATATGTTGAACCAGCCTTGCATCCCAGGCCCGAAGCCCACTTGATCATGGTGGATAAGCTTTTTGATGTGCTACTGGATTCAGTTTGCCAGTATTTTATTGAGGATTTTTGCATCAATGTTCATCAGGGATATTGGTCTAAAATTCTCTTTTTTTGTTGTGTCTCTGCCAGGCTTTGGTATCAGGATGATGTTGGCCTCATAAAATGAGTTAGGGAGGATTCCCTCTTTTTCTATTGATTGGAATAGTTTCAGAAGGAATGGTACCAGCTCCTCCTTGTACCTCCAGTAGTATTCAGCTGTGAATCCATCTAGTCCTGGACTTTTTTTTGTTGGTAGGCTATTAATTATTGCCTCAATTTCAGAGCCTGCTATTGGTCTACTCAGAGATTCAACTTCTTCCTGATTTAGTCTTGGGACAGTGTAAGTGTCCAGGAAATTATCCATTTCTTCTAGATTTTCTAGTTGATTTGCGTAGAGGTGTTTATAGTATTCTCTGATGGTAGTTTGTATTTCTGTGGGCTTGGTGGTGATATCCCCTTTATCATTTTTTATTGCATCTATCTGATTCTTCTTTCTTTTCTTCTTTATTAGTCTTGCTAGCGGTCTATCAATTTTGTTGATCTTTTCAAAAAACCAGCTCCTGGATTCATTGATTTTTTGGAGGGTTTCTGTGTCTCTGTCTCCTTCAGTTCTGCTCTGATCTTAGTTATTTCTTGCCTTCTGCTAGCTTTTGAATGTGTTTGCTCTTGCTTCTCTAGTTCTTTTAATTGTGATGTTAGGGTGTCAATTATATCTTTCCTGCTTTCTCTTGTGGGCATTTAGTGCTATAAATTTCCCTCTACACACTGCTTTAAATGTGTCCCAGAGATTCTGGTATGTTGTATCTTTGTTCTCATTGGTTTCAAAGAACATCTTTATTTCTGCCTTCATTTCGTTATGTACCCAGTAGTCATTCAGGAGCAGGTTGTTCAGTTTCCATGTAGTTGAGCGGTTTTGATTGAGTTTCTTAGTCCTGAGTTCTAGTTTGATTGCACTGTGGTCTGAGAGACAGTTTGT
>NW_022321165.1:0-17008 GCF_002776525.5 Piliocolobus tephrosceles | reverse complement strand
AAAAAAAAAAAAAGAGAACATAAGCTTTCAAAGTTAGAAAATAACTATAAAGTAAAATAACCTTGATAGGGTCCAGATAAACTTTGTGTATGAGACTTAGTTTTAAAATTAGCTATTAAAATGATTTTCCCCCCTAAAAAAAGAAAAGTAGCCCCATAAATGGAAAGTTACATTTTCACCTGACCGTGATGTCTACAGACTCAGAGCCTGGCATCTATGTTCCATGTTCTTCTGGTTTGTGAACCCAAAGTTTAGTTATCTTTACTAAGAAGGTAAGGATATGCCCCGCAGTGACAAATGCTGACACAAACCACTCATTGAACTTGTCCACAGTTTTCAAGTACATGTTGTTCGACAGCCACATGTTCTCATCTACGAGGTCGAGAGCAGCATGCGCTATGAACTGGTTCAGATGACGATGGTCGTCCTAGATGACAGTGTGAGCAACCACAGATTAACATTTCCATATGACATCAAGAATGCTGACATTTCATTCTGTAAATTCTATAGATGGTTTTCTTGTGGGGAAAAAAGTTTGCTTTTATACTTTGTTATTGTCATGAGACTTACAAAAGATCTGTTTTCACATTATATTCTATTTTTAAATTTGATATCTAAATCTCAAAGAACAGCAACAGCCAATTAATAAATGAAATGTGTATACAGATGATTTATACAAAATCATTTATTGAAAATCCTTTTCACAGAAATTTTTTCTCATGTTTCAAGAAGGAAGTTACCAAATTCTGTAACCATTTAAACATGTAAAAAAAAGAATACTATGTTTAAAAAAAACAACAAAAAACAAGATCCTGTGGAGAAGAGGTGCCATTCACACCAGGCTCAAGGTCTGGGAGGAAACTGAGAGGGCCGGGATTCCTGCACAATGGCACCAGGTAAGCAGTAGAGATAGTTGAAATGGCGCTTATAACGGCCTGCCAGAGGCCTCTTGCCAGTGCATGGAGCTTACATGGCAGCGGGACCTGGAAGTAATGGGAGGTGATGCTCAGCCCCAGCTGTGAGCAGTCGCCTGTGTCAACAGCAGGACACAGTCCTGTCAGAGCTGGGAGTGTCCTTTTCCTGGGCTGAAATGGCTTAAGTGAACAGAAGGTGGGACTGTCTGACCATAATGTGAAGAGGGAATTCACAACTTGGAATGCAGTCTTACGCCGATGTAATTCTTTGAAAATACATTTTTTGGCCAGGTATGGTGGCTTATGCTTGTAATCCTAGTACTTTGGGAGGCCAAGGCAGGTGGATCACCTGAGGTCAGGAGTTTGAGACCAGCCTGGCCAGTATGGTGAAATCCTGTCTCTACTAATACAAAAATTGGCCGGGTGTGGTGGTGCAGGCCTGTAATCCCAGCTACTCGGGAGGCTGAGGCAGGAGAATCGCTTGAACCCAGGAGGTGGAGGCTGCAGTGAGCCAAGAGCACGCCATTGTGCTCCAGCCTGGGGGACAAGAGCAAAACTCCATCTCAAAAAAACCCAAACAAACCATTTTTCAGAGAATACCTCTGTTATGGGTTGAAGTGTTTCCTCTCCAAAATTCCTTTGTTGAAGTCCTAAGCAACAGTACCTCAGAATGTGGCCTTATTTGGAAAGAGAGTTGTTGCAGATGTGGTTAGCTAAGATGAGGTCACACTGGAGTAGGGTGGGTCCCTAATCCAATGGACTGGTGTATTTAGAAAAAGGGAACATTTAGAGATGCACACAGGGAGAAAAATGCCACATGAAGACTGGAGTTACGCTGCCACAAGCCAAGGAACTCCCAGAAGCTGGGAGAGAGGCCTGGACAGACCCTTGTCTTAGTGCCTTCATAGGGAGCATGGCCCCACTGAAACCTTGATTTCAGACGGTGGCCCTCAGAACTGAGACAATAAATTTCTGCTGTCCCAAGCCACTCAGTTTTTCGTACTTTGTTACAACAGCCACAGGAAACCAAGACAGCTTCCTTGCCAAGGAGGCTGTTCTCATGCCTGGGCTGGAGGAGGGCCCAGGAATCCCATGCATAGTTAAAGCATGTCTTACTTCACTCATGTTGCCATGACAACGCTAAGTGAATCCTTAGAGAAATGGATGTTTTTATGTCTGGCTCACAGCAGTGTTTTCTTTTACAATGATGATCAATCCTGAAGAATTAGGAGCAAACTGAAAACGCTTTAAGAAAGTGAGTGGTAGCAGGAGAAAGAACTAAAATCAAGTTATGCAACAGAGTATTTTTATGTGTGCTTTGTCCAACACAAGGCCAGTGGAGTGCACAGAAATTACATACAAGTAGCTGTATCCCACAGAGCAATACTGGTACAGAGATATCTCAAAACAAGTTTTAATGAGTAGTGTTCTCATAATATGAGAAAATAATGTCACAACACCACCTTGTAGAGAATCCCTTAAACAAATGCTTATCTTATTTTGGTGGCAAGGCCCAAATAGTTGAAAAATATCATATATTATGCATTACAATTAACTTAAAACATCAGTTCCTTAAAGGACATTAAAGCCAATTTTTGGAGATTGGGAGAAACATAGCAAACTTGTCAGCAATTTATTAGAAACAGAAATTGGAAAGAACTGGGCTCTTCTCATATCAAAACTCTACAGGTCTGGGCCAGGTGTGGTGGTTCATATCTGTACTCCCAGCACTTTGGGAGGCCGAGGGCAGGCAGACCACCTGAGGTCAGGAGTTCAAGACCAGCCTGGGCAACATGGCGAAACCCTGTCTCTACTAAAAATACAAAAATGAGCCTGGCATGGTGGTGCACACCTGTAATCCCAGCTACTTAGGAGGCTGAGACAGGAGAATTGCTTGAACCCAGGAGGCGGAGGTTGCAGTGAGCTGAGATCGTGTCACTGCACTTCAGTCTGGGTGACAAAGCAAGGCTCTGTCTCAAAAATAAATAAATAAATAAGATCCAAATGGTTTTATTTTAAGCATTTGGGATGGTAATCTTTCTTAAAATATATGGTCCATTTTCGTTGTCTCCAAAAAAATATATATATATATCTATAGGTCTGAACGGCAATATGTTCTCAAGCCAAGCTTGGTTTTTGGAACCATTCTTGGCAAGAAAGTTGGATGTTATCACCTCTGGTGCTGCTTTTGAGCTTCCTGTGTACAGCCAAGGTGTCACTGGGGAGGGGAGTATGCAGGCTCAACCTAGCCAGGAAGTGCTGCAGAATGCCCCTGAAGTGAGGTACTGCAGACCCACTGGCAGCAGGAAGACAGGGAAGTAAGGGGCTTTTCTAACTCAGTAGGTCCTGATGAAAAACGTGATTCATGAAAACAGCCTGGACTTTCATGGCATTTCAAGGCAGCAATCTGCTACAGGTGAACTATGTTTTTATGTGCTTAAGCAGCAGCAATTCATGGTGGGTGACATAGTGAACTGAGTATCATGGGAACGCCAGAGCATCATGCTAGTCTGTGCTGAATTAAAGGATGAATAAACAACTCCAAGGACATTCCCTGGCTGGCTTCTATCAGTCTGTGGGACTCTAGAGCAAGCCTCATTTAATTGTGGTGGATTTCAGTTACCTTATCTGTCCAGATCTTACAGTTCTAAAATAGTATTATACCATATCATTACAATAGCATAAAAATTCTTACGTACTTTGGATTCTGCCTTCCCAGCTGGCAAAAACTCCATTTCAAAAACTGGATTATCATGGTGGCCAACAATTACAAAGTAGAAGCTCCCAGACATGGTCTTCAATATATGGCTCCTAATTAAGTGAAAAATGGTACATATTTTTAGTAGTCAATCTTCAAATTAAAAAATGACTAATGGGAAGTGTAGAATTCCTTTTTTAACTTAAACCTGACATTGTAGAGGAAGATGCTAAGCTTGGCACAGTTTCCAGTATACTAGTGAAGATATGTAGCTTCTGGAATAAACAAATTATATATCTGTGATATGTCCTGTAGAATCTAATGTATTTTCATAAGGAAACTGGAAGACCTCTAACATGAAATCACTAAGACAACATTCTCATGATCTGAAAGTATGGCTCATTCAGCTCAAGGGGCCCTGAGTGTCTGGTAGAATAAGCCAGGCTTTACTTGGACTGGACCAGTTAGTAGCAGCACGGACACCTAGAAAGATTAACAGAAGGTGGTGGTAAGTCAAGGACAATACAGAGTAGTGGGAAGACCAACGAAGTAATTAGCTTGCCTTAGAAATTTCCAGGAAGCATCCGTTGGGGGAAACTAAAACCAACTCTACCTCATGTCACTTACCTAGAAAGGAGAGACACTGTAGCACTGATCCACGTACTGCGTGTGCTGTATTTGTCTTCTTTCTACTTGAAGTATGCGTGCTATAAATCTAAGTCTTTGCAAATCTAAGGGTCTATGATATGCCTCTTTATATACCAATTTATAAGAAAGGAAGAGTTTTGTATTCTAGAAAAGATGGAAGAAATAATCCATAAAGGAAGACATTCTGAGGCACTGAGAGATCTTGGAACTAAGTTTAACACGTTGGGCAGGGTGCAGTGGCTCACACCTGTAATCCCAGCACTTTGGAGGGCTGAGGTGGGCAGATTGCTTCAGCCCAGGAGTTCAAGACCAGCCCGGGCAACACGGTGAAACCCCATCTCTACATGAAATACAAAAATTAGCCAGGCATGGTGGTATGTGCCTATAGTTCCAGCTACTCAGGAGGCTGACGCAGGAGGATCACCTGAGCCCAGGGAGGTCAAGGCTGCAGTGAACCGAGATTGCACCACTGCACTCCAGCCTAAGTGACAAAATGAGACCCTGTCTCAAAACAAAAAACAAAAACAAAAAAGTTCAACAGATTGGCAAAAGAAATAAAACTACGAGAAACTGGGGAAAAAAACATAAGTGATTCCATGGCTTTTAGCACAGATAACTGAAATCTAGATGAATGATGGATGGGTGGGGGCATGGATGGATTTAACCCCATGGTGTGTATTTTTAACACAAGGACTTTGGAGTCAAACAAAGTTAGGTTCAGGTCTAGCTCTGATGCTTACTGGCAATGTGACCACAGGCAGTCCTTAATTTCCTAATGTCAGTTTTCTCATCTGTAAAATAGTGATAACACTGTAGCACCTTATGGTGCACTTATGAGGATCACACAATCTAATGCATGTAAAGCACCTGGCACAGTGCCTGACTCACAGTACCTGCTCAATTAATGTTATCTAGAATAACATGGAAGACTGTATGCACACTGGGATGTGGTGACTAGTAACTTCTCAACACGGAGTGGAAATCAAGTAAACCGGGAGTTACAGTCAGTCTCCTGGAACATACATCTGAGGTGTGTTAGAAGCCAAGACTTATCAAGCCTCATTGGGCCTTCTGCTGATTCACACAGAACACACAATGAAATCAGAAGAAATCTGATATGTACTTGCTAATGAATGACACATTTTATAAAGGAAATGAAGGCACAGCTGGCACTTTTAACTCTAGAATTGGAAGGCCATAACTGGGGAAGAAAAGGCAGATCAGAGACTCTTGGCATGATGAAGTAGGATTTAAAATGCTATCTGGGGCAGGGGTGGAGAGGTTGGGGACTATAGACTGCAGGCCAAATCTAGCCTTGCCCATCGTTTTGCGACCATCTAAGGCTGCTCTCACACTTCAATGGCAGAGTTAAGCACCTGTGACACAGACCAGCTGTCCCACAAAGCCAACAATATTTACTATCTGGCCCTTTAAAGAAAATGTTTGCCCCTGTTTTAGGGGTAAGATGAGAAAAAGGTCCAAATAGAAAAAATGGATAATAAAGACAAGCTGGAATGATAAAAAAAAAAGCTATGCAAAACTAGAAGAACTGGCAATAATTCTCCAAAGTGAAGGGAAGAAGGAGGGAATTGAAATTTGAACAAAGTAAACAATGATATCATGAATTCTTCCTGGACTAGATTTCAGAGCTGGAGTCTGCCAAGGGAAGGGCTTCTTACTTTCTTCAGCACATTTAAGCAGCAGCAAAAACAAAACAAAACATAAGGAAATATATGTACATATATGTATAAGCAAGATAACATGCATCCCCACACTCACCCCTATATGGAAAGCCACAAATGGTAAAGCAGCATGGCACTAAGCAGACAGAAAGGGAACTCAAAGACCGACTGCATGAGGATGCTGTTACCAACTACCCAGCTGCACAGAAGATGAGACAGAGCTTTCTTTATATACATTCCGTGCTTGATTTCAGCTGCCAATCATTTGATTTTGTAAACAGCTGAAAACGTAAGAAGGGCTGTAGCTTTTCATTCACTTCCGCCAAGAAAAAACTGACAGGTGAAGTGGAAGAACTGAATTCACCCTGGGAGAAAATGACCCCGTTATATCGGGAGGGGAACAGCTGCAATCACTTAGCAAATACTTGAGGGTATCCAGCAAAGGTAAGACATACACTAGGATTCTGTGCTGTCCAATCTATGGAACTTTGTGCGAGGACGGAAATGTTCTACACCTGTGCTGTCCAATATGGGAGCTAGTGTGCATTACAAATGTGGCTAGTGTGGGCCAGGCATGGTGGCTCACGCCTGTAATCCCAGCACTTTGGGAGGCCGAGGCGGGAGGATCACAAGGTTAGGAGATCGAGACCATCCTGGCTAACACAGTGAAACCCCGTCTATATTAAAAATACAAAAAATTAGCTGGGTGTCGTGGCGAGCGCCTGTAATCCCAGCTACTTGGGAGGCTGAGGCAGAAGAATGGCATGAACCCAGGAAGCAGAGCTTTCAGTGAGCCAAGATTGTGCCACTGCACACTCCAGCCTGGTGACAGAGTGAGACTCCATCTCAAAAAAAAAAAAAAAAGAAATGTGGCTAGTGAGATTGTAGAACTGAATTTTAATTAAACATAAGTGGCTAGTGGCTACAGTACTAGACAGCATGGGTCTAGATCAATGATTCCAAACTAGTGGCACAATCATGTGCCCCTCTGGGACAAAGCTTCCAGAGGAAGGATTAGGCAGCAATATTTGCTGTTCTGCAGCCTCCGCTGGTGATACCCAGGCAAACAGAGCCTGGAGTGGACCTCTAGCAAACTCCAACAGACCTGCAGCTGAGGGATCTGTTAGAAGGAAAACTAACAAACAAAAAGGAATAGCATCAACATCAACAAAAAGGACATCTACACTAAAACCCCATCTGTAGGTCACCAACATCAAAGACCAAAGGTAGATAAAACCACAAAGATGGGGAGAAACCAGAGCAGACAAGCTGAAAATTCTAAAAGTCAGAGCACCTCTTCTCCTCCAAAGGATCGCAGCTCCTTGCCAGCAACGGAACAAAGCTGGACAGAGAATGACTTTGATGAGTTGACAGAATTAGGCTTCAGAAGGTCAGTAATAACAAACTTCTCCGAGCAAAAGGAGCATGTTTGAACCCATCTCAAGGAAGATAAAAACCTTGAAAAAAGGTTAGACGAATGGCTAACTAGAACAAACAGTATAGAGAAGACCTTAAATGACCTTATGGGGCTGAAAACCATGGCACAAGAACTTCATGACGCATGCACAAGCTTCAATAGCTGATTTGATCAAGTGGAAGAAAGGGTATCAGCGATTGAAGATCAAATTAACGAAATAAAGCAAGAAAACAAGGTTAGAGAAAAAACAGTAAAAAGAAACAAAGCCTCCAAGAAATATGGGACTATGTGAAAAGACCATATCTACGTTTGATTGGTGTTACCTGAAAGTGATGGGGAGAATGGAACCAAGTTGGAAAACACTCTTCAGGATATTATCCAGGAGAACTTCCCCAACCTAGCAAGGCAGGCCAACATTCAAATTCAGGCAATACAGAGAACACCACAAAGAGAAGAGCAACCCCAAGACACATAATTGTCAGATTCACCAAGGTTGAAATGAAGGAAAAAATGTTAAGGACAGCTAGAGAGAAAGGTCGAGTTACCTAACAAGGGAAGCCCATCAGACTAACAGCAGATCTCTCAGCAGAAACGCTACAAGCCAGAAGAGAGTGGGGGCCGATATTCAACATTCTTAAAGAAAAGAATTTTCAACCCAGAATTTCATATCCAGCCAAACTAAGCTTCATAAGTGAAGGAGAAATAAAATCCTTTACAGACAAGGAAATGCTGAGAGATCTTATCACCACCAGGCCTGCCTTACAAGAGCTCCTGAAGGAAGCACTAAACATGGAAAGAAACAACTGGTACCAGCCACTGCAAAAACAGGCCAAATTGTGAAGACCATCAATGCTATGAAGAAACTGCATCAATTAACAGGCAAAATAACCAGCAAATATCATGATGACAGGATCAAATTCACACATAACAATATTAACCTTAAATGTAAATGGACTAAATGCCTCAATTAAAAGACACAGACTGCCAAATTGGATAAAGAATCAAGACCCATCAGTGTGCTGTATTCAGGAAACCCATCTGACGTGCAGACACACAGAGGCTCAAAATAAAGGGATGGAGGAAGATCTACCAAGCAAATGGAAAGCACAAAAAAGCAGGGGTTGCAATCCTAGTCTCTGATAAAACAGTCTCTGTTTTAAACCAAAACAAAGATCAAAAGAGACAAAGAAGGCCATTACATAATGGTAAAGGGATCAATTCAACAAGAAGAGCTAACTATCCTAAATATATATGCACCCAATACAGAAGCACCCAGATTCGTAAAGCAAGTCCTTAGAGACCTACAAAGAGACTTAGACTCCCACACAATAATAATGGGAGACTTTTAACACCCCATTGTCAATATCAGACAGATCAATAAGACAGAAGGTTAACAAGGATATCCAGGACTTGAACTCAAGCTCTGCACCAAGCAGACCTAATAGACATCTATAGAACTCTCCACCCCAAATCAACAGAATATACATTCTTCTCAGCACCACATATCACATATTCTAAAATTGGTCACATAATTGGAAGTAACACACTCCTCAGCAAATGTAAAAGAACACAAATCACAACAAAGTGTCTCTCAGACCACAGTGCAATCAAATTAGAACTCGGGATTAAAAACCTCACTCAAAACTGCACAACTACATGGAAATTGAACAACTTGCTCCTGAATGACTACTGGGTAAATAACAAAATGAAGGCACAAATAAAGTTGTTCTTTGAAACCAATGAAAACAAAGACACAACGTACCAGAATCTCTGGGATACATTTAAAGCAATGTGTAGAGGGAAATTTATAGCACTAAATGCCCACAACAGAAAGTGGGAAAGATCTAAAATCGACACCCTAACATCACAATTAAAAGAACTAGAGAAGCAAGAGCAAACAAATTCAAAAAGCTAGCAGAAGACAAGAAATAACTAAGATCAGAGCAGAACTGAAAGAGATAAAGACACAAAGAACCCTTTAAAAAAAAATCAATGAATCCAGGAGCTGGGTTTTTGAAACGATCAACAAAATTGATAGACCACTAGCAAGACTAATAAAGAAGAAAATAGAGAAAAATCAGATAGATGCAATAAAAAATGATAAAGGGGATATCACCACCAATCCCACAGAAATACAAACTACCATCAGAGAATACTATAAACACCTCTACACAAATAAACTAGAAAATCTAGAAGAAATGGATAAATTCCTGGACACATACACCCTCCCAAGACTAAATCAGGAAGAAGTTGAATCCCTGAATAGACCAATAACAGGCTCTGAAATCGAGGCAATAATTAATAGCCTACCAACCAAAAAAAGTCCAGGACCAGATAGATTCACAGCCAAATTCTACCAGAGGTACAAAGAGGAGCTGGTACCATTCCTTCTGAAACTATTCCAATGAACAGAAAAAGAGCGAATCCTCCCTAACTCATTTTATGAGGCCAACATCATCCTGATACCAAAGCCTAGCAGAGACACAACAAAAGAAAGAGAATTTTAGACCAGTATCCCCGATGAACATCGATGCGAAAATCCTCAATAAAATACTGGCAAACCGAATCCAGCAGCACAGCAAAAAGCTTATCCACCATGATCAGGTTGGCTTTATCCCTGGGATGCAAGGCTGGTTCAACATACGCAAATCAATAAACATAATCCATCACATAAACAGAACCAACGACAAAAACTACATGATTATCTCAATAGATGCAGAAAAGGCCTTCAACAAAATTCAACAGCCCTTCATGCTAAAAACTCTCAATGAACTAGGAATTGATGGAACATATCTCAAAATAATAAAAGCTATTTATGACAAACTCACAGCCAATATCATACTGAATGGGCAAAAACTGGAAGCATTCCCTTTGAAAACCGGCACAAGACAAGGATGCCCTCTCTCACTACTCCTATTCAACATAGTGTTGGAAGTTCTGGCCAGGGCAATCAGGCAAGAGAAAGAAATAAAGGGTATTCAATTAGGAAAAGAGGAAGTCAAATTGTCCCTGTTTGCAGATGACATGATTGTATATTTAGAAAACTCCATCATCTCAGTCCAAAATCTCCTTAAGCTGATAAGTAGCTTCAGCAAAGTCTCAGGATACAAAATCAATATGCAAAAATCACAAGCATTCCTATATACCAATAACAGAGAGTCAAAGCATGAGTGAACACTCCCATTCACAATTGCTACAGAGAGAATAAAATACCTAGGAATCCAACTTACAAGGGATGTGAAGGACCTCTTCAAGGAGAACTACAAACCACTGCTCAATGAAATAAAAGAGGACACAAACAAATGGAAGAACATTCCATGCTCATGGATAGGAAGAATCCATGTTGTGCACAGGTACTCTAGAACTTAAAGTATAATTTAAAAGAAAAGAAAAGAAAACATCTAGCTATTTCAATAAATCCAAGTTGTCAGGTCCTGACAAATTATATACCTTGGGTTAACAAATGTGATTGCATAACTTCTGATCAATGACATTTGAGAAATTGCAGGAAAAATGCTGTATCATCCGCTAGGTTAAATGCTATTCCTATTTTCAGAAACAGGAAAAAGGCTTATCTCCTAGTCTATAACAGGGTACACTCAGAGCGACTAGAACACCAACAGAAACATGTATTAAATACTTATTTTCAGTCAGATGCCATGCCAGGCACTTTTATTATATATTAACTCATTTAATGTGAATCCCTAGATAAAAACAGATTATTATTCATTCATATACTCCTGGTTGTACTAGAACAAGTAATGCCAAACTTACATTTTTCGTTTCTGAAGGGAGATACGGTAGGTAAACAGAAAGTCATTTTATGAAATATTTTGGTATCTACTAAGAACAAACTGGAGTCCTGGAGCCTGGGTGAAAATACAGAGTCTTGCTAGAATGTTGCCCTCCATGAGAGCAGATACACCATTTGTCTCGTTCAATGTGGTATCGCTAGAGGTACAACAGTGCCAGGGACCCAAAAAACACTCATTATTTGCTGAATGAGAGATGGCTCACAGCTGACTTGAGTGTCGATACTCGGAGAACACTGGGTGCTCCATGTCAATTTATGGCACAGGGTCTCTAGGAAGGCTTTGAGGTTGACCTTAACCTAGTTTAGCTCAGTATTTGAATCAATATCTTGAATGAAGATAACTTATCACATTCAAAGATAACACCAAGGGCGGCTAACTTATTAGAAGGCAGAAGGTAGGATTTAAAAAGATCTCCATGGCTAGGAGAGCTAGGTGAAATTAACAAGCTAGAAGTTAAGAGGATAAGAAAGAAAGCCCTGTACTTGGGCTTAAAAATCAACTGTACAAAAGGACAAGGGAAACCTAGATTAAGAACAGTTCATCTATATCAACCCAAAAGTTCTGCAAGCTCAGTAAGAGGCAAAAGTCTGATAGGTTTGTCAAAAAAGCTAATGCAATTCTAGGTGGTATTAAGAGCAAGGTCGGGGAGAATGCTGATGTCCTCTTCAATAATATTATCATCTTTGGGGAAGATACTCAGTTCTGGGAATCATACTGTAAAAGGATCAATAACTCTGTGTGTTACAGGGGAGGGGAGGGCAGGATCTAGGCTAGGAAATGCTCTGGAAACCAGACAAAAGCAACTGAAGGAAAAAGGATGTTTAAACGGGGCAGGGGAGACTTTTTGGGGTGGAAAGGGAGTGGGGTACAGCACAGTACTATCTTTAAATACGGTAAGCTATCTAATGAAAAAGCGACTTAGCTAGGGATGGCAAATGAGTTTCCTTTCATGAGCGAATTCTAATCAACTGGTTGTGGCTGCCGGGAACTGGTGCTGAGAAAGATTCTGAGCCTAAGTGTGGTCAGCAGGAAAGAATGCTGTGATCAATTATCCATGTCTGCTATGAATTTGGGGAAGTACGGTGCCTACAGGAGGGCCAAGTATTTGCTGACTCTGGACTACACAGACTTATTCCAAACCGTTCCATAGGCCAAGCCCAGGACTGCTCATTTGAAGTCACTGGGAAACTAGAAACTAAGGGGTGGCTGGCACAGCACCAGTGCCAGAGTGGCAAGATGCTCAATGAACTTGGAAGTCCCTTCTCATTTTAAGTTGCAGGCAGATGCAAGATAAAACTCATGGACTCCAGTTCCAAAGACATCCATTTTTGTAGCAAGCCTCTTTACAGCCTCTATAGAAGAGCTGCTAGAAAAACTGCCCTGTGCTCCCCACAGCAGTGGTTTCAGTTGTTCCATAGACCTGGGGTCATGAGACTAAACTGGTGTGGCATGGGATATGTCTATTGCCATGAGGAGGGGCAGTAGGAATACTACTGATAGGTCTCTAATGTGACATTTTCCTATTAATATTATAAGCAATTCTCCCACCCCTTAGAAGTTATGCTAGGTTTTCGAGAACATTTTATCTAATTATATTCATGTATTTAACTGTGGGACCAAAGGTGGGGGTGGAAGTGAGGGGGTCTTCAGGAACATTTTTCTTTTTAAACCAGTGGACAAGCGATTCTACTTAACATTTACAACATATCAACATCTTTTTAGAACACTATTTTCATCATTCCACTCAAAAGCCTTGATGCATCTCAGCTACAGGATCATGTACTAGTACTCAAAACAGATTCCCACATTGCTCCACATGTCTTTTCTCAGCCCTGTTGTTCCACCTCTGCTAGCGTTGACTCGTTTACTTATTTTTTCTCCCAAATTCACTTTGACTGTATCCAGTTCAGAGCTGCTATTATTTCTCTCTTCATGCCTGGAATGTTCTCCTTGATTCTGTCTGCAACTACTACCCATCCTTTAAAATCCAACTAAGCCTCTCCTCCTCTTCAATTGTTTCCAACAAAAACCTACAGGTTCTCCACCTCCTATGAAGTCTTGTCACTCTTACTGCCTCTTAAGTACTTTAAGTTTTTCACAGCCAGAGATCAAAACTCATTGTACTCATCTTCAATGCTGTACACAAAGCTGACATCCAATTTTGTCCTCACAGGACTTAGATACCGTATAAGGCTTATATTCCCAGCACACAACTCTGGAATCAGGCTAGATTCCTCACTGCCCCCAAGAAGATCGTGGCTTTTTTTTTTTTTGTTTTCTTTTAATGATTCCTTTGCTCATTTTTCCCCTTCCTGTGATGTTCTCCTTTTTGCTCACCACCCGAATCCTACCCATCAAGGCCCTGATAAAGTCACTCTTTTTCCACAGAGATGATCTGGATCACTTCCATCTTCAACCACCTGCCCTTTAAACTCTTTATCCAGTCTACAGTGTATCTTAGTTCTTGTTCAATTCTCTGGCTGTAACATTTTCATTACTGCTTCTCAGAGGTTTGGTTCTTTTTCTTTCTAATTACATTTAAGCATCATGAGGACTGGCTCACCCTTACCTCACAGCACACAATGGTTGGTACTCTAAAACGTTTAGCTCTGTGGATCTCAACCCGGAGCGATCTTGCTTCCAAGAGGACATCTGGCAATATCTGGAGACATCTTTGGTTGTCACACTTGGGGGAAGAAGGTGATACTGACAAAATAGAGAGCAAGGATACAGCTAAACCTACAATGCACAGGGCAGCCTCCCAAAACAAAGAATCTTCCGGCTCCAAAAGGCAACAGTGCCGCCGTTAAGAAACCCTGGGTTAGCTGAATGACCCAGTGAACCGCGAAACCACAGCCTCTGAGAGAGCGGACGTTTGCAGGCGGAAGGGCCGCGCGGATGAGCTGGCGGAGGGCTGGCAGGTCCGGCCCGGACACCCCGGGGAAGGGTGGAGGTACAGGACCAACATCCGCGTCACGCAGGGCCTAGGAAGTCCTCCAGGGACTCAAAACACCCGCCCCCCACTCGCTCCATTCCTTACCTGTAGCCGGAGGCCGAGAACGGAAACGCAATGTCAGTTTCCGCGGAAGACACCCCGGCGCGGCAACCGCAGCCAGAACGCCTAAACAGTTCTCGCGATACCCTGGGATGTGCTCTCGCGATATGTAGGTGGAGCTTCCGGCCGGTGCTAGGCAACTGAGCGCATGCGCCATGGCTCTTCAGAGCCGGAAGGCTGTACTTAGCAGGTCTGCGGAAGTTGCGGGTTGGGCTGTGAAGCGGACATGCCTTGCCGCCTTCAGTCCGTAGTCTCTGGGCCCCCGCCCTCCAGCGGCCTTTGAGTCGTGCCTGGGTCCTCACCCATGCCTCAGAACCGCGAAGAAAGGAAGGTCGCGTGTTTGCTAGAAAACCTAGTTGGGAGTGCGAGGCAGAGAACGTTCAGCACCCTTGTTCCTTCCGAACCCCCGTCACAGAGGCAGTTCTCTGAGGGCAGGGAGTCCCCTTCGTCTTGGCCCCACAGCCCGGGCTGGGCACTAAACTCGGGCCGTGGCGGGGCGAGCGAGGCGAGCTTCGGGGGAAACTGACGCCTGATGATGGCTCAGGTAGACACACCTGCCCCTTCTCGGGGACAGGCGGAAATGAAGTCTTGTTTGTGTTCGTTAAAACTCCTTTCCCCGCTAGGCCTCTTATGGCTTCCCCGGAGGCCACTGGTCTGTTTTCAGACGTTCAGGCCTCTGCCCCGCGGGTAACCTGTAACCATTTTGTCTTCTAGTCCAACATGCTCCCCGTGGCTGATGTGTTGAGTCAAGATGAACTGCGCAAAAAGCTATACCAGACGTTTAAGGATCGGGGTATACTGGACACACTCAAGGTATCGGATTTAGGCGTATCTGTGTCATAACTTTTACAACTGTAAACTGTAACAGGTAGTTAAAATTCAGTCAAGGTTTAGGTTTTAATAATCGTGTGATACATAGATTGTAATGGTGAATTACGTTTTTATATTCCCGAATAACTCTCTATCCTGAAACATTAGTCTCTTGAAAACGTTTGAGAAAATGTTGAGTGTGAGTAGTCTTAAAGGAGCATATTCAAATAATTAATTGAATTTGACAGTAAGATAGGAGGAAATATTTATATAATGAACACAGTAAGATTAGGCCTCTTTTATAAATATGGCTTATAGGTTCCTAAACTAGTAAGTGGGTTTGTAAAACATTTGGATGAAGGACATTGACACCGAAAATACTAGTGTACTGCTTAATAATAGTTTGGGAAATGAAAAATTTCATCTTTATATTGAAATGTATGAATTTAATTTGGGCAGCGAATATCTATTACTATACTTTATATTTGGATTAACAGCCAGGAGTAGGATTAGCTCAGCGTGTTTTCATTGCAATATGCATTTCAAAAGCATATTTTGCATTTAAAATACGTAGATATATCCTGTGTATGTATCCTTTTTTAATTTAAATTATATGGTGAGCATTTCCCTGTTTCCTTAAAAGTTTTTTGAAATCTTCATTTTCAGTGGCAACAGGCTTATCTTTGGATATTTTTGTAATGTATATAGCAGTCCCCTGTTGTTGAATATTTTGGTTATATTCTCCAACAGTCCACAGAAGTATGATGAAGTGGCAGAAATTTTTCCTGTACTTAATATCCCAATCGTAAGCCTCTGAAATGGGCTTCTAGGGAAGTGAAGTTATGAGTCTGCAAGCGGATCTGGCTAACCACCCCTTTCATTTGGAAGCTGGGGAAAGAAAGCTTTTTCTAGAACCCACTGGACTGCTTGTCTCATGGGGTAAGACAAAGTGTGCACGGAAAGGTTCCTAACTTCTGGCCATGGATCTAGAACCATTATGGAAATAGAAGGAAGGTTTCCAATGAATGTAACACATCTGTGTATATCTCTAATGAAACAATCCTGCTGAAATTTCTTTCCCTTGTGTTTGTTTCTTTTTTATTTTTGTTTTTATTTTGTGCTAGACACAACTTCGAAACCAGCTAATTCCTGAGTTGATGCACCCTGTATTGAGTGGAGAACTACAGCCTCGGTCCATTTCAGTAGAAGGGAGCTCTCTCTTAATAGGCGCCTCTAACTCTTTAGTGGCAGATCACTTACAAAGATGTGGCTATGAATATTCACTTTCTGTTTTCTTTCCAGAAAGTGGTTTGGCAAAAGAAAAGGTAAAGTCTTTCCTTTTCTATTTTTGAATTTTTTATTAACAGGTTCTTCCTCTGCTGACAGTAAAGTGCTGCATGATAGCTAAGTGCTCCTTGACTTGGTCCCTTTCGAGGTCCTCTTTGAATTCACGTTGTACCTGCACATAATATATTTGTTATATAACAAGTGGGTACTAAATATGAAATTAATTTTTTGGCATCTCATTTAGTCTCATGTAAAATAGTGATATATAGAATCTCTAAATGTTCCAGACCTATAATTGATCTATCCTCTATCTTGTGTGATAAGATTCTGCCAATCTGCTGAATGCCTACTGTAAGCTTGGCACTGTGATAGGCACACTGCAGATGTTTTGTGTGTTACAGATGAGGAACCAGACGCTGGAGAGGTGAATCAGTTTGCCCAAGGTCAAGTAACTTTTAAGTGGCAATACAGGGTGGTAAATCTAGATCTCTAACATGAGCTCTTTTTTTCTGCACTAGTTTCTTCAGATGTTTCTCTTCTTTGTAATTAGATAAGTCAGAAATACGTAATTTAAAAAATCTGGGCCGGGCGCGGTGGCTCAAGCCTCTAATCCCAGCACTCTGGGAGGCCGAGACGGGTGGATCACGAGGTCAGGAGATCAAGACCATCCTGGCTAAGACGG
>NW_022321164.1:0-1663 GCF_002776525.5 Piliocolobus tephrosceles | reverse complement strand
TGTGTGTGTGTGTGTGTACACACACTCACACTTATTTCCCAACTTCTGTCTACTGAGAGATATGCTTAGGGGCATATATACTGCCTAGATGCTGGCTTCAAAATATCATTTCTCTTTCTCTTTAAAAGGAATCAAGAACACTTAGACGTAGCTAATTTCAGTGCTTGAACAAATAAGTAGACAATAAATATAGAATATTTTGTTGTGAAAAAGTGAGAGAAATTTTCTGATTTGGAAGAATTTGTTTTGATTATGTAGTAGAATGTTTTTATAAAAAATAAGTGGTTAAGAAATTTTGGGACACAGGGCATCAAGTCAACAACTGATTCTCAAATAGTTTGTGTGGGGTGGGGGGGTTCCTTGCATTGTGTTTAAAATTTTTTGTTTGTATCTTTATAAAGTCAGTAATTATTTTTAAAGTATTGAAAATAAAGAAATGTAGTTTTATGGGAGCTAAAAAGAATGTTAAAAATAATCGAAGCTTTTTCCATTCTTGGGAATAACTGAGACACTGGTAGCCTAATCAAACAGAAATAGTCTAGCAAATTCCCCTTAGTCATGAAAGGATTTTTTCCTAAGAGAAGAAAGAGCAGGGGAGAACTGGAGGAGGTATCCAAAGAGTAGAATGATGCCTGTTACTTGAATCAACTCCCCTAGCCTCTTGGTTCAATTGTCTTAAAACCTAAGAAAGTAAGGACTGCAACGAAACAATTTAAAAAGTGGTTTCTATGAAACTGACAAAACTCTTGATGCCACTAGCTCTACTTGTTTCATTCCTTTACTAGAACTCAGCTAAAATATGGGAGTCACACTTGATTCTCCTCTCTTTAGCCATATATTCAGCCACCATGTCCTGTTGAATATTCCTATTTTCAAAAAGTCTTTCAATTTTTTTTCTATCCCTACTTTTTTTTTTTTTCTCACTCGTGGAAAGCTTCAGTCATCTCTCACCTGGATCATCTTCTCCTTCTTCTTTTTTTTCCTCTCCCTCTTCTTCCTCCTGCTCTTCTTTTTCTTCTGCTTCTGCTTCTATTTTTGCAGTAGCTGCTTAACTATGCTTAACTATGCTCTGTTCAGTCTTGACCCCCCTGCCAAATTATTCTGCACACTGTCCAAAAAGTTCTCTCAAACATCCTATCACTTCAACCTCTCAGTGGCTTTCAACCTCCTTGGAATAAATATGTAAATATTTACCATGATTTATAATACCATTTATAATCTGGAGCTTATTTACCTTTTATATTCATCAGTCTCCAGTTACACTGGACCTCATTTGGTTACTATAATTCAGAAAAACTGTTCTCTGGTGTCAGGGCCTTTGTATAGACTGTTCCATATGTTAAAAGTAAGACTGTCCTAGAGGTTTTTCTATGGCTCTGTATTCTGTTGACCTCTGTTTAAATGCCATTCTTTTCTCCAATTCCTCAGCTTAGATTATTTGCCCTGCCATAAAATTCTCTAATTTCTTTATTTCTCTCCTAAAATATGTAAGTTCTGTGGAGGCATGAATTAGGACTAAGATGTTTACTTATATATTGTTTTATTATTCACTTTATGGGTTTGATTAAAATTAGTGGAATATATTTTAAAATTAATAAACTCAAGAGGCAAACATAGTAATCATTTTTCTTTGCTATGGACTACCACACAGCTTCAACTGCAT
>NW_022321163.1:0-1663 GCF_002776525.5 Piliocolobus tephrosceles | reverse complement strand
ATGCAGTTGAAGCTGTGTGGTAGTCCATAGCAAAGAAAAATGATTACTATGTTTGCCTCTTGAGTTTATTAATTTTAAAATATATTCCACTAATTTTAATCAAACCCATAAAGTGAATAATAAAACAATATATAAGTAAACATCTTAGTCCTAATTCATGCCTCCACAGAACTTACATATTTTAGGAGAGAAATAAAGAAATTAGAGAATTTTATGGCAGGGCAAATAATCTAAGCTGAGGAATTGGAGAAAAGAATGGCATTTAAACAGAGGTCAACAGAATACAGAGCCATAGAAAAACCTCTAGGACAGTCTTACTTTTAACATATGGAACAGTCTATACAAAGGCCCTGACACCAGAGAACAGTTTTTCTGAATTATAGTAACCAAATGAGGTCCAGTGTAACTGGAGACTGATGAATATAAAAGGTAAATAAGCTCCAGATTATAAATGGTATTATAAATCATGGTAAATATTTACATATTTATTCCAAGGAGGTTGAAAGCCACTGAGAGGTTGAAGTGATAGGATGTTTGAGAGAACTTTTTGGACAGTGTGCAGAATAATTTGGCAGGGGGGTCAAGACTGAACAGAGCATAGTTAAGCATAGTTAAGCAGCTACTGCAAAAATAGAAGCAGAAGCAGAAGAAAAAGAAGAGCAGGAGGAAGAAGAGGGAGAGGAAAAAAAAGAAGAAGGAGAAGATGATCCAGGTGAGAGATGACTGAAGCTTTCCACGAGTGAGAAAAAAAAAAAAAGTAGGGATAGAAAAAAAATTGAAAGACTTTTTGAAAATAGGAATATTCAACAGGACATGGTGGCTGAATATATGGCTAAAGAGAGGAGAATCAAGTGTGACTCCCATATTTTAGCTGAGTTCTAGTAAAGGAATGAAACAAGTAGAGCTAGTGGCATCAAGAGTTTTGTCAGTTTCATAGAAACCACTTTTTAAATTGTTTCGTTGCAGTCCTTACTTTCTTAGGTTTTAAGACAATTGAACCAAGAGGCTAGGGGAGTTGATTCAAGTAACAGGCATCATTCTACTCTTTGGATACCTCCTCCAGTTCTCCCCTGCTCTTTCTTCTCTTAGGAAAAAATCCTTTCATGACTAAGGGGAATTTGCTAGACTATTTCTGTTTGATTAGGCTACCAGTGTCTCAGTTATTCCCAAGAATGGAAAAAGCTTCGATTATTTTTAACATTCTTTTTAGCTCCCATAAAACTACATTTCTTTATTTTCAATACTTTAAAAATAATTACTGACTTTATAAAGATACAAACAAAAAATTTTAAACACAATGCAAGGAACCCCCCCACCCCACACAAACTATTTGAGAATCAGTTGTTGACTTGATGCCCTGTGTCCCAAAATTTCTTAACCACTTATTTTTTATAAAAACATTCTACTACATAATCAAAACAAATTCTTCCAAATCAGAAAATTTCTCTCACTTTTTCACAACAAAATATTCTATATTTATTGTCTACTTATTTGTTCAAGCACTGAAATTAGCTACGTCTAAGTGTTCTTGATTCCTTTTAAAGAGAAAGAGAAATGATATTTTGAAGCCAGCATCTAGGCAGTATATATGCCCCTAAGCATATCTCTCAGTAGACAGAAGTTGGGAAATAAGTGTGAGTGTGTGTACACACACACACACACA
>NW_022321162.1:0-1435 GCF_002776525.5 Piliocolobus tephrosceles | reverse complement strand
AAAATTTAATTATTCCTAGTAAATGCATTCTACAATTGAATATTAATTGTAGTTGAGCAGTTTTGAGTGAGTTTCTTAATCCTGAGTTCTAGTTTGATTGCACTGTGGTCTGAGAGACAGTTTGTTTTAATTTCTGTTCTTTTGCATTTGCTGAGGAGTGCTTTATTTCCAACTATGTGGTCAATTTTGGAATAAGTGTGATGTGGTGCTGAGAAGAATGTATATTCTGTTGATTTGGGGTGGAGAGTTCTGTAGATGTCTATTAGGTCCGCTTGGTGCAGAGCTGAGTCCAATTCCTGAATATCCTCGTTAACTTTCTGTCTCATTGATCTATCTAAATGTTGACAGTGGGGTGTTAAAATCTCCCATTATTATTGTGTGGGAGTCTAAGTCTCTTTGTAGGTCTCTAAGGATTTGCTTTATGAATCTGGGTGCTCCTGTGTTGGGTACATATATATTTAGGATAGTTAGCTCTTCTTGAATTGATCCCTTTACCATTATGTAATGACTTTCTTTGTCTCTTTTGATCTTTTTTGGTTTAAAGTCTGTTTTATCAGAGACTAGGATGCAACCCTGCCTTTTTTTGTTTTCCATTTGCTTGGTAGATCTTCCTCCATCCCTTTATTTTGAGCCTATGTGTGTCTCTGCATGTGAGATGGGTCTCCTGAATACAGCACACTGATGGGTCTTGATGCTTTATCCAATTTGCCAGTCTGTGTTTGAGAGTGGGGGCCAATATTCAACGTTCTTAAAGAAAAGAATTTTCAACCCAAATTTTCATATGCAGCCAAACTAAGCTTCATAAGTGAAGGAGAAATAAAATCCTTTACAGACAAGCAAATGCTGAGATTTTGTCACTACCAGGCCTGCTCTACAAGAGCTCCCGAGGGAAGCACTAAACATGGAAAGAAACAACCAATACCAGCCACTGCAAAAACATGCCAAATTGTAAAGACCATCAATGCTAGGAAGAAACTGCATCAACTAACAAGCCAAATAACCGGCTAACATTATAATGACCAGATCAAATGCACACATAACAATATTAACCTTAAATGTAAATGGGCTAAGTGCTCCATTTACAAGACACAGACTGGCAAGTTGGTTGTTGTTGTTTTTGAGATAGGGTCTTACTATGTCACCCAGGTTGGAGTACCATGGAGTGATCACAGCTCACTGCAGCCTTGAACTAATGGGCTCAAGTGATCCTCCTAGCTCAGCCTCCTAAGTAGCTGGAACTACAGGTACACACTACCAACACCTGGCAAATTTTCAAATTTTTTTGAAGAAACAGGTCTCACTATGTTGCCAAGGTTGATCAACTCCTGGCCTCAAACAATTCTCCCACCTCAGTCTCCCAAAGTGCTGGGATTACAGGCAAGAGCTACTGCACTCGGCCTGCTTTTAACACTTCAAAACCCCATTAATGTTACTC
>NW_022321161.1:0-1435 GCF_002776525.5 Piliocolobus tephrosceles | reverse complement strand
GAGTAACATTAATGGGGTTTTGAAGTGTTAAAAGCAGGCCGAGTGCAGTAGCTCTTGCCTGTAATCCCAGCACTTTGGGAGACTGAGGTGGGAGAATTGTTTGAGGCCAGGAGTTGATCAACCTTGGCAACATAGTGAGACCTGTTTCTTCAAAAAAATTTGAAAATTTGCCAGGTGTTGGTAGTGTGTACCTGTAGTTCCAGCTACTTAGGAGGCTGAGCTAGGAGGATCACTTGAGCCCATTAGTTCAAGGCTGCAGTGAGCTGTGATCACTCCATGGTACTCCAACCTGGGTGACATAGTAAGACCCTATCTCAAAAACAACAACAACCAACTTGCCAGTCTGTGTCTTGTAAATGGAGCACTTAGCCCATTTACATTTAAGGTTAATATTGTTATGTGTGCATTTGATCTGGTCATTATAATGTTAGCCGGTTATTTGGCTTGTTAGTTGATGCAGTTTCTTCCTAGCATTGATGGTCTTTACAATTTGGCATGTTTTTGCAGTGGCTGGTATTGGTTGTTTCTTTCCATGTTTAGTGCTTCCCTCGGGAGCTCTTGTAGAGCAGGCCTGGTAGTGACAAAATCTCAGCATTTGCTTGTCTGTAAAGGATTTTATTTCTCCTTCACTTATGAAGCTTAGTTTGGCTGCATATGAAAATTTGGGTTGAAAATTCTTTTCTTTAAGAACGTTGAATATTGGCCCCCACTCTCAAACACAGACTGGCAAATTGGATAAAGCATCAAGACCCATCAGTGTGCTGTATTCAGGAGACCCATCTCACATGCAGAGACACACATAGGCTCAAAATAAAGGGATGGAGGAAGATCTACCAAGCAAATGGAAAACAAAAAAAGGCAGGGTTGCATCCTAGTCTCTGATAAAACAGACTTTAAACCAAAAAAGATCAAAAGAGACAAAGAAAGTCATTACATAATGGTAAAGGGATCAATTCAAGAAGAGCTAACTATCCTAAATATATATGTACCCAACACAGGAGCACCCAGATTCATAAAGCAAATCCTTAGAGACCTACAAAGAGACTTAGACTCCCACACAATAATAATGGGAGATTTTAACACCCCACTGTCAACATTTAGATAGATCAATGAGACAGAAAGTTAACGAGGATATTCAGGAATTGGACTCAGCTCTGCACCAAGCGGACCTAATAGACATCTACAGAACTCTCCACCCCAAATCAACAGAATATACATTCTTCTCAGCACCACATCACACTTATTCCAAAATTGACCACATAGTTGGAAATAAAGCACTCCTCAGCAAATGCAAAAGAACAGAAATTAAAACAAACTGTCTCTCAGACCACAGTGCAATCAAACTAGAACTCAGGATTAAGAAACTCACTCAAAACTGCTCAACTACAATTAATATTCAATTGTAGAATGCATTTACTAGGAATAATTAAATTTT